>NW_021703782.1:65670842-65855773 GCF_005190385.1 Monodon monoceros
ATATATATATATATATATATAATTGATTTTTGTATATTGATCTTATAGCCTATAACCTTACAGAATGTATTTATCAGTTTTAATAGATATTTAACTGGATTCCTTAGAACTTTCTATATACAAGATTATGTTATCTGCAAATAGAGATTGTTTTTCTGCTTCCTTTCCAATCTGGATGATTTTTCTTTTTCTTGCTTAACTGCCCTGATGAGAACCTCCAGTACAATGTTTAATAGTAGTGGTAAGAGAGGACATCCTTTTATTTTTCCTGATATTAACGGGAAAGCATCCAGTCTTTCACCATTAAGTATGCTGTTAGCTGTGGGTTTTTTGTAGATGCCCTTTATCATATTAAGGAAATTTCCATCTATTCCTAGTTTGTTGAGTGTTTTTAATCACAAAAGGGTACTAGATTTTGCCAGGTGCTTCTTCTGCAACTATTGAGATCATCATGTGTTTTTTAAACTTTATTCTATTGATATGGTGTGTTACATTAGTTGATTTTCAGGTACTGAACTAACCTCACATTTCTGAGATAAATCCCATTTAAACATGGTGTACAACCTTTTTTAAATGACTTATGGATTCACTTTGCTATTTCGTCAAGGATTTTTGCATCAGTATTCATAAAAGATATTGGTCTGTAGTTTTCTGCTCTCATGATAATCTGTATCTGGTTTTGGTATCAGAGTAGTATCTATCTCATAGAACAAGTTGGGAAATATTCTATTTTTTGGAAGAGTTTCTAAAGAATTGGTATTAATTCTCCTTTAAATGTATGGGAGAATTCACCAATGAAGCCATCTGAGCCTGGGCACTCCTTCGTGGGATTTTTAAAAATTATTAATTTAATTTCTTTACTTGTTAAAGATCTATTCAGATTTTCTATTTCTTTTGAGTTCGTTTCCATAGTTTTTGTCTTTCTAGGAATTAATCATTTCATCTAAGGTATCTAACTTGTTGGTATACAGTTGTTCACAGTATTCCCCTGAAATCCTTTTTTACTTCTGTAAGGTCAGAAGTGATGTTCCTTCTTTCATTTCTGATTTTAACAATGTGAGTCTTATCTACTCTTTTTCTTGGTCAGTCTAATGAAAAGCTTGATAATTTTGTTGATATTTCCAAAGAATCAACTTTTAGTTTTATTGGTTTCTGTCTACCATTCTTCTACTCTTATTTCATTAATATCCATGCTAACATTTATTATTTTCTTCCCTCCTTTTTTTTTTTTTTTTTTTTTTTTTTGCGGTACGTGGGCCTCTCACTGCTGTGCCCTCTCCCGTTGCAGAGCACAGGCTCTGGACACACAGGCTCTGCGGCCATGGCTCACAGGGCCAGCCGCTCCACGGCACGTGGGATCTTCCTGGACTGGGGCACGAACCCATGTCCCCTGCATCGGCAGGCAGACTCTCAACCACTGCGTCACCAGGGAAGCCCCCCCTCTTCTTAGTTTCGATTCAGTTTTCTCTTCTTGTTCCAGTGTCTGAAGGTGGAGGATTAGGTTATCAATTGGGATCTTTCTTCATTTTTTTTCATTGAAGAATAATTGACTTACAATATTATATTAGTTTCAGGTGTATAACATAGTGATTCAATATTTTTATACATTACAAGATAATCACCGTAATAAGTTTAGTTACCATTTGCCACCAAAGTTATTACAATGTTATTGACAATATTCCTTATGCTGTACATTACATCCTCTTGACTTATTTATTTTATACCTGGGAGTTTGTACCGCCTAATCTTCTTCACCTGTTTTGCCTATGTCCCCACCCCCCTTCCCTCTGGCAACTACCAGTTTGTTCTCCATTATCTATGAGTCTGTTTCTGCTTTGTTATGCTTATTCATTTGTTTTGTTTTTTAGATTCCACATATAAGTGAAATTGTACAGTATTTCTCTGACTTATTTCACTTAGCATAATGCCCTTAAGGACCATCCATGTTGTCATAAATGGCAATATTTCATTCTTTTTTATAGCTAAGTAAAGTTACCATATCTTGGCTTCTATAAATAATGCTGAAATGAACGTCGAGGTGCATAAATCTTCTTGAATTAATGTTTTCATTTTCTTTGGATAAATATCCAGAAGTAGAATTTCTGGGTCATATGGTAGTTCTATTTTTAGTTCTTTGAGGAACCTGCATACTGCCTCCATACTTGCTCCACAGTGGCAACATAAATTTATATTTCCACCAACAGTGCACAAGGGTTCCCTTTTCTCCACATCCTCGCCAACACTTGTTATTTCTTGTTTTTCATAATAGCCATTTTAACAGGTGTGAGGTTATATCTCATTGTGGTTTTGATCTGCATTTCCCTGATGATTAGTGATGTTGAGCATCTTTTCATGTACATGTTGGGACAATGTAAATTCAGGTCTTCTGCCCATTTTTAAATAAGGTTGTTTGGCTTTTTTCGATGTTGAGTTGTATGAGTTCTTTGTAGATTTTGGACATTTAGCCCCTTACCAAACATATGATTTGCAAATATTTTCTCCCATTCAGTAGGTTGCCTTTTTGTTTCATTGACAGTTTCCTTCACTGTGCAAAAGCTTTGTAGTTTGATGTAGTCCCATTTTTAATTTTTGCTTTTGTTTTCCTTGACTGAGGAGATCTAGAAATATATATATATTGCTAAGCTCAAAGAGCTTACTGCTTACAGACAAGCCTTTTGCCAAATTTGGGAAGTTTTCTGCCATTATTTATTTGAATACTTTTTTACCTCCACCTTCCTTCCCCTCTCTTCTGCGACTCAGATGACATGAATGTTAGCTTAGTTATTTTATTCTCATTGGTTCTCAAGGGTCTATTTTTTTTTTCAGTCTATTTTGGCTCTGTGGTTCAGATTAGGGAATGTTTTTTTTCTTTGCTACTTTCAGGTTTCCTGATTATTTCTTCCATCCCTTCTATTCCGCCATTGAACCCATCTAATGAGCTTTTTATTTTGGTTATTGTCTTTTCAGTTCTAAAATTTCCACTGGTTCCTATTTATGTCTTCAATTTCTTTGTTGAGACTTTTTTATTTTTTCACTTGTTTCAAGAATATTCATAATTGCTTATTGGAGCATTTTTATAATATCTGCCTTGTCAGATAATTCCAACACCTATGTCATATTGAAGTTTCTGTTTGTTGACTGCCTTTTCTCATTCAAATTGTGATTTTCCTTTCTCTTGGTATGATGTGATTTTCAATTGTATAATTGTATATCAGTTGTATATTATATAAATCTGTTTTAGCAAGCCTCTTGTAACTCAACGCAGGTTGGGGAAAGGGGGCTCTAACTCACTACTTCCAAATGGGAGTGAAAATCCAAGTTCCTCGTTCACTCGCCCCTAGGCAGGGATGAAAGTCTTGACTCCTAATTAGTCTTTCATGGGTGGAGGGGATGAGGGGAACCTCATTACAGCTGATGAGGCTGGAGGTCTAGGCTCCCCACTCAGCCTTTGCTGACAAGAGTAGAAGTGGCATTATTATGGTTTTTCCCATGGTGATTGGATAAAGTAGAGTGGCCACTGTCTAAAAGTTTTCTGTCTCAGTAGGCTGCCCTTTTCTGGTCCTTTGGTTAGAAACAGGAAGCTTTCCTTGGGGCTTTTTTTGTCTGCTCACAGTGACATTGTCAGTGCTTCTCCAGCACTCAGTCCAAGATATATGAGGCAAAAAGATAACCCATATTGACATGTTGTTCCTCAGGTCTCCAGGACCATAGCCAACCTGTCTTCTCTCTCCACTTTCAGAGTCTTCTGTTTGTTTTATATTTAACATCCTGGGTTTTTAGCTGTACTTAGTGGGAGGAATAGGGGAAAGTACGTCTACTCCATCTTGGTCCAGAACTGAAGCCCATTGTTACTTTTTGAGATTTGCATACAGCTAGTTGTCCACTAGCAGAATAAAAATTTTCTTCATCTGGATAAACTTACTGTTTCAGTTCCTATTAGTCAAGGAAGAAATAACGGCTCTGGTGTCCCTTACTTTGGGAATCTTCATTTTAATAAGGAACTCGCAAGGACTGAAAATAAAGCAACAACTAAGTGAATTCTCTTCTGAGAGTATAATTTTAGGTGCTCTTTCTAGCCAATGGAGATTACTTGTTCACACTAAACAGCCACGAAACACTGTAACTTATTCAAATTCAGTCCTCGATCTTGGCATGTAGAAATTAAAATAGAGTCTCATGAACTGTTCCAGGTGTAGATTACATTTTTAAAAAACTTTTTTTCAAATTTATTTAAACTAAAAAACAAAACCAATACACCATTTATTCCACCTCCACACCCTCTGCCTGTGGCAACCACCAATCTGTTCTCTGTATCTATGAAATTTGGATATATATGTAAAATAGATAATATTAAATATATAACACATATATTTAAATTTCACATATAAGAGAGATCATACAGTATTTGTCTTTCTCTGTGTGACTTGTTTCACTTAGCATAATGCCCTCAAGGTCCATTCATGTTCTCACAAATGGCCAGATATCGTTCTTTTATATGGCTGAATAATATTCCATTATATATACATGCCACATCTTCTTTATCCATTTAACCATTGATGGACACTTACGTGGTTTCCATATCTTGGCTATTGTAAATAATGCTGCAATGAACGTTGGGGGTGCATGTATCTTTTTGAGTTAGTGTTTTTGTTTTCTTTGGATAAATACCCAGGCTTGGAATTGCTGGATCATATAGTAGTTTTATTTTTAATTTTCTGAGGAACCTCCATGCTGTTTTCCATAGTGGCTGCATGAACTTACATTCCTACCAACAGTGTACAAGGGCTTCCTTTTCTCTACCTCCTTGTCAACATTTGTTATTTCTAGTCTTTGATAACAGCTATTCTAATAGGTGTGAGGTGATAGTTCATTGTGGTTTTGGTCTGCATTTCCCTGATGATTAATGATATAAAGCATATTTTCATATACTTGTTGGCCATATGTATGTCTTCTTTGGGAAAATGTCTAATTAGATCTTCTCTCCATTTTTAAATCAGATAGTTTATGTTTTGGTATTGAGTTGTATGAGTTCTTTATATATTTTGGATATTAGTCCCTTATCAGATATATGATTTGCAAATATTTTCTCCCATAAAGTAGGCTGCATTTTCATTGCATTCCTTTGCTGTGCAGAAGGTTTTTAGTTTAATGTAGTCCCACTTGTTTATTTTTGCTTTTGTTGCTTTTGCTTTTGGTATCAGATTCAAAAAATCACCACCAAGACCTATGTCAAAGAGCTTACCACCTGTGTTTTCTTCTAGGAGTTTTACGGTTTCAGGTCTTATGTTCAGTCTCTAATCCATTTTGATTTAATATTCATGTATGGTGTAACACAGCAGTCCAGTTTCATTCTTCTACATGTGGCTGTCCAATTTTCCCAACACTATTTACTGAAGAGAATATCTTTTCCTCATAGTATATTCTTGGCTCCTTTGTGGCAAATTAATTGACCATAAATGAGTGGGCTTACTCCTGGACTCTCTGTTCTGTTCCATTGTTCTGTTCCTTGTGTCTGTTTTTATACCAATTTATACCAATTTATACCAATTTTATACCAATTTATACCAATACCATACTGTTTTAATTACAACAGCTTTGTAATATAGTTTGAAATCAGGGCACATGATGCCTCCAGCTTTGTTCTTCTTTCTCAAGATTGTTTTGGCTATTCAGGGTCTTTATGGTTCCATACAAATGTTAGGATTGTTTGTTCTATTTCTGTGAAAAAATGTTGAAATTTTGGTAAGGATTTCATTGAATCTGTAGATTTGGGTAGTATGGACATTTTAACAATATTAATTCTTCCAATTCTTTTTTATTAATTAATTTATTTATTTATTGTTGGCTGTGTTGGGTCTTCGTTTCTGTGCGAGGGCTTCCTCTAGTTGTGGCAAGCAGGGGTCACTCTTCATCGCAGTGCGCGGGCCTCTCACTATCACGGCCTCTCTTGTTGCAGAGCACAGGCTCCAGACGCGCAGACTCAGTAGTTGTGGCTCACGGGCCTAGCTGCTCCACGGCATGTGGGATCTTCCCAGACCAGGGCTCGAACCCGTGTCCCCTGTATTAGCAGGCAGATTCTCAACCACTGCACCACCAGGGAAGTCCAAATCTTCCAATTCATGAGCATGGAATATCTTTCCATTTATTTGTGTCTTCTTCAATTTCTTTCATTAATGTCTTGTAGTTTTCAATATACAGGTATTTCACCTCTTTGGTTAAATTTATTCCTAGGTATTTTATTCTTTTTAATGCAATTGTAAATGGGATTGCTTTCTTATTTTTTCAGATAGTTTGTTATTAGCATATAGAAATGCAATAAATTCTTGTGTATTGATTTTGTATTCTGCAACTTTGCTGAATTCGTTTATTAGTTCTAACAGTTTTAATCATAATTTCTTTTTTTATTTTATTTTATTTATTTATGTTTGGCCGCATCAGGTCTTCGTTGCTGTGCATGGACTTTCTCTAGTTGTGACGAGCAGGGGCTACTCTACACTGTGGTGCACGGGCTTCTCATTGTGGTGGCTTCTCTTGTTGCGGAGCACGGGCTCTAGACGCATGGGCTTCAGTAGTTGTGGCACGTGGGCTCAGTAGTTGTAGCTCACCAGCTCTAGAGCGCAGGCTCAGTAGTTGTGGTGCATGGGCTTAGTTGCTCCGTGGCATGTGGGATCTTCCCGGATCAGGGATCGAGCCTATGTGCCCTGCATTGGCAGGCGGTTTCTTAACCACTGCACCACCAGGGAAATCCCATGATTTCTTTTTTATAGCATTTATTTAGATGTATGCCATGCAAATCTGAGTGTGCTAAAATAAAACAGACATATAACTAAAGAGATATGTAGTAAGAGAACTTTCCGTTGTGCAATTGTTGCTGAAAGTCTCAAGAAAAAAAAAATGTAACAGAACATACTGATTTTAAATTGCCTATAACACCTTTCATCTGAAGCTTTCAAAGCATGTTACAAATTTATCTATCCCACAAATAATCATGGGTAGGAAGAGAAATGAGAAAAATAGATGCAGATCCAGGACTTTTGCCCTTTTCCCATCATATTATCATTTCTTGGATGACACAGCAGTAATCTGATCAACCTCAAGAAAAAAAATTCCCCAAAAGACTGTCATGCTGAAGTGTAAAAGATGACGACAGCTATTTTATAATGGGAACTTGAGGGCAAAGAACATATGAATTTTTTAAGGAGCTCTCAGAAAGTTAACTACTTAACGAAACGTCTCCATACTTTTATTATTCCTATTGCTACTGAAATGTTGTTGCTTTAAATTGTAATACCTTGCTCTACAGTTTAAAAAGAATTCTCAAATACATTTTTACTTAATCCTGAGAACAGTCTTATGTGGTATGTGGGTAGGTATTACCTTCATTGGATGGATGGAAAAACTAGAGTTTAAAGGAGTTGTATCCCTTGCCTAGAAGCACATACCTAACAGTAAGTGAGAAAACAATTTTAAACTACTCAGTAGAATGTAATTGTTGTGTACATAGGTTCAGGAATCAGGCTGCCTGAGTTCAATCCTCAACTCTGCCACTTGATAAGTCAACTTCGACAAGTTACTGAATATCTCAGTATCTCAGTTTCCTCATATAAAAAGTAAGTATAATGAAAGGATTGTTATTAAGGTTAAATTTAAAGTATATAAAGCAGTATGTAGCATATGGCAGATACTCAAAGAAGTTAGCTCTTTTTATATTCTAATAACTCATTTTTGCTCTAGATTTTTTTAGCCTTCATGCCTGTGGTGTCACAAATTCCTTCTAAAGGGCACAGCCCTACTTACCCATAGCCCCAGCACTGGGAAGCCATCGATGGATGATGGATTAGACAAGGATAAAGGCACTTGACATAAATACAACAAGTCCACTGTACACAGATGAGCTGGGCCAAGCTTATTCTCAGGCAATTTGTATTCTGGAAATGGTGAACAAATTAAGTAGTTTGAAGATAGGCCAATTTTTTTTTTAATGTCATGAAGGGGAGAAGTAGAGTTGGAATTATGAGGGATAAAGGCACCATGAGATAGAAGGAAAGAGTTTGGGCTTATCTTCTTGGTTCCTAACTTCTCATCTCCATTCTATTTAAAGTTTTAAAATACTTTCCAATATGGTTTTCCAAAGGCATGTGGGTCAAGTGCGGCCCTCATCTCAGTCCTTTTAAGACATTTGAGGCCAGTTACTCTTTTTAGCAGTGTCTATGTTTTCCTAAGTCTACTCCACTCAGCTCTCTCATCTACTGACTTCATTGTTTCCATTTTACTTACTGTATGCCTTTTACTTCTGAATCATAATTTCTGTCACTTCATAACTCCATCTTGTCTCATAAGCACCAAAAACTTTGTCTTATTAACCATTCAATTATTGAAGGAATGAATGAATAAATTAATTTATTATGTATGTTTATTTAGAGCACCCCACTCTTATGAACACCAAAGGCAGTGCTTGTGTGGTCTGGTAACAGGGATATTGAGAAGGATCCCCTATCCTTCCTCCCGTGACCCTCCATCTGGGAGAATAAATTTTGTCTTCTACAAAGTTATAAGGTGCTTTCCTGAGAACAGATTTTGAAAACTGAATGGCATTAGAGATCCAAAGAAGACAACGCAGTGTGAAGAGAGCTACTAGAAGAAAAGATAAACTGAAGGCCCTTCAAGCCACCATATACCTGCTGATAGTTCTCCTCCATCATGTGAGTAAACTGTCTTCCATTCAGCTCTGTGTCTCCGATTTTTGAGTTTTTGGTTGTTAGGTCAGAAACGGTTATTACTTTGTAGCAAATAATTTAGCAAGGAATGATTTTGGTTTTAGAAGTTCAGTGTTATAGAGCAATAGTTATAGAGAAAAATCTATTTTTGCAATTTAAAGGCTCTGCAGTAAGTATTCATTAAAAATTTCCTATCCAAAATATTTGTTTTTGCATGAGAAATGAACCACTCAAGCGCAGGGGTCTCTACAGGGAATCAGGGAAGTCAAGTCAGGCAGTGTGGATTATATATTATGAATTATTTGTCATTTCATTTATTCATGTATTGAATACCTACCATAAGCAGGTCAACATGCTAGTTGCTTAATTACTAGGAAGGGCATGAAGAGAAGGTCCCCACTGCCAGCCTGTAAGATTCTTGAAACAAGAATTTGTATATTGTATCCCCAGGACCTAGCACAGTGCCTGGTGGAGGGTTGGAATTCTTTATATATTTTCTGAAAAGAAGGAGGTATGTAATAAAGGCAGACCACACTCCTGAGAATTATATGAACTACACAGCCCATCATTTTATTCAAAATGGTAGAAAGAGGAGAATCTTACCAAGTCCATTTGGTTGACGAGGCTAATTTTCCTATAAGCTGTATCTTTTCCTGCTACCCCAATCTCCATCAGAGTGTGCAGAGGTAGTCTCTGAGCACTGGCCACCCATCATTCTTAGTCCAGAGAGGATTGCCATCTTATTGATGACTGCCCTGAATGAATATTCTGAAGGCTCATTTTCTATACTGGTGCTTTCAAAAGTAATGTTTAAGTTTACCATTTTAAAAGAAGAATATTTGCAAGCCCAGATGAGGCTTTTTCTGAAGATGCAATGAGCCACTTGGATGAATATTATATGTGAATTCAGTTAAGTGTTCAAAGAAAATCACTCCCTGAAGAATCAAGCTAAGTTGATCTTCCAGCCATCCTTCATGTAGATGAGCCGTATGTGGCTTTTCCTTGCCCCTATTTACTTTTTAAGCCTATACAACTGAACAATTCCCAAATTAGTGTGTTTCTTAAAAAAGAATGGTCAGGTCTAGGGAGCAGCTCATGTTGTACTGAAGCTAATAAATTAGGGCTCTGTTTAAGTAGTGCACTCATTCTTTACATCAGAGATATGAAATGATAAAATGAAAATGATGGATATTTTTAATATTTTTAATAATAAATTTTGATCTTATAAGATGGTTTAAAATCCTCTCCCTAAGTAAGTACTGACTAAATAAATGAGGCATTGACTCAACAACTCAGTACACAGACGGACTATCAAACAATGATCTAGAAAACTACAAATGGATTATAAAAATTGTGCCATCGTCACTTTATAAGTCTACATGATTTCTTACTAATAACCTTAAAATATTTATAAATTTGGTTAAAGATTATTTACCTGACTTCTATTCTATCATTACCATTGTTAAGTCTCTTGTCTGGTCTACTGTAATAACTCCCTGATTACATCTACATATATACACCCACACACATGCATACTTTCTATCCAGTCATATTTCAGTAATTGACTATACCATGACCCATTTGCACAATTTAGAAACTTGCAAGTCATCTTTGACGCCTCCCTTTTCTCCATCCCATATATCCTATCAATCCCCAAATCCTGACAATCTCATCCATCTGCTTTAATCTATCCCCACCTGACTGGATTATTACCACAGCCTCTGAATAGATCTCCTTACTTCCATTTTTAGTCCCTTCCAACCCATTCGGCTCACTAAAGCAAGATTAAAGCTTCTAAAATGAAAATCTGATCATACAGTTTCTCTGCTTGAAACCCATGATGACGCGCTTTTCGCCTTTTGATAAAGTTAAAAATTTTAACATGCCTATAATGTGTTTCTGCCTACTCCTCCACATTACTCCTTTCCACTCTCTCCTTTTTCATTCTATACTCCAGCTATATTGAATGTTTTCTGGGTCCTGGCGGGCTCAGTGAATGGTACTGGTCACTTCTGGTTGTCTGTACATGTCATTCCCTTGCCTACAACACTCTTTGCCCTCTTATTTGCCCTGGTAATGCCTATACATCCCTCAAGTCTCAGTTGAAATGTAAGTCCTCTAGTAAGTCTCTGATATTTTCCCTGACCTCAGAGAAGGTTGTTCTCCCTTGTCATGGGTTCTGTGTCTCCTTCCACTGTACATATTTCATTGAGTTGTATTTCCTTGTTTAATTAACTGCCATCTTTGCCAGGTTACAAGCTTTGAAGAGCAGAGGCATCTTCCATCTCTCTTTCCATTTTAACCCCTTCATCAAACACATAGCCAGGCACTTAATAATGTTACATAAATGAACACATGCCTGCCAGAATAGCTCTCCCAGAGTACAGCTTTCCCTTCAACAAAAGCATTTTAGCAGATTCAGAAGATCCAATAGATTTACCTAGGCTATTGCCTTTAAGCCACCTCATATACTGTGTTTCTTGAAAATTCTACGTTCCCCACACCTAATCTTCACTTTTCTGCTTATTTCCTTTTCTTATGCTGAAATACTAGTCCTGAGCATCTCTAGCTGTTAAATCCTATCCATCATTCAGCAGCTAACCAAGGACTATTCACATTTTCAATTATTATTATTTCCTCCTCCTACAAGTTCAATCTCTTGTCACTCCATGCAAGACTAACTCTCTCTCCTATAACACTTAGTACATTTTTGATAATATATGCCACATTCTGCTTTGCACTGTAGTTAATTGTCTGTACATTTGCTATAGAAATAAACTGTAAGTTCCCTGTAGCATATTTTTTTTTCTGTACATCTGTCTTCTCTAACAAATGAGATCCTTAGAGAAGGAACGATGCCTCTTTCATTCATATCCTCTAAATAGCTAGTATAGTGCCTGGGGCATTGTACAGGTAGTGGGAGAGTAGAAAGTGAAGGCATTTCAGGGTCAGACATATTTGGATATTTGATATTGATCATGTTACTTAATATATGTCAACCTTGGTTTTCTCATTTGTAAAATGGGGATTAAAGGGCTGCTGTGAGTTAAATGAAGTAATATTTCTAAATGCTTTATCATTTAATAAATATTAAGAATTTATTATGCATCATTAATTTGTTCAACAAATATTAATAAAGCACCTACCACGTGGCAGGCACTGCTGTGGGTGCTTGAGCGGCATCATTGAACAAAAGAGACAAAGATCTCCACACTTGTGAAGCTTACATTCTAATGGGAGAAAAGACAATAAACATAATAAATCAGTAAATTTCATGGTATATTAAATGGTGATAAATGCCATAGAACAAATAGCACAGAGGAGGGGAGAAGGAGTTCAGAAATGCTAGGGATGGGTGGGAGTCATTATAACAATAAATAGGGCAGCCCAGATAGACCTTACCGAGAAGGTAATAGAGACAAATTTGAGCAAAGACTCAAAGACGTGAAGAAGGTGAGTGAGAGAGTGATCTATGTGGATATATGGAGAAACAGTGTTCCAGGCAAAGTGAACGAACAGCCAATATAAAGGCCTACGTGCAAACATGATGAGTATATTGCAGCAAGAGCCAGTGATTGTGTGGACATGGCAAAGCAAGGAGGAGAGGAACAAGACATGAGGCCAGAGAGGCAACGAGAAGTCACCTCTTACAGGGTTTTGCAGTCCACTGTAAGAACTTTGGCTTTTACTCAAAATAGTGTTGAACCAAAGAGTCACATGGCCTGATTTATATTTTTGCAGGATCCCTTTGGCTACTATGTCGAAAACAGACAGTAGGGGACAGGACTGGAAGCATGGATGAGACAATTGGCCATAACTCAAGAGAGATTAGACAGAGTATGTTGAATCAGGGTGGTAGGAGTGAAAGTGGCCAGAGTCTGGATATAGGTTAAAGACACAGGTAACAGCATTTCTAACAGATTGGATGAGGGGTATGGGAGAAAGAAAGAAGTCAAAGATGACCCACTATTTTTTTACTTGAACGTCTGGAAGGATTTGTTCAGCATTAGTTGAGATGGGAATACTGAAAGTAGAGTAGGTTAGGGGAGATTAAAAGTTCAATTTCAACATGTTAAGTTTGAGATGTCTTTTAGACATCTGTATGGAGGTGTTGAGTGGCTATATGAGTCTGAAGTTAGGAACTGTTGTCTGGGCTGAAAATACAGATTTAGAATTGTGGGCATATAATGGTATTTAAAGCCACAAGCCACGGGAATGATATGGTGGCAAATGAAAAGCTTCTGCAGGTGGGAAGCTTATAGTCTAGGGACGGAACATAGTAACTACTCACAGAGTATCTGTCCTTTTCCCCAAACAGTGCTCCTCAGTGTATGCTTTGTAGAGCATTAGCATTAGCACTCCCTGGGGACACTGTTAAAAATATATATTTCTGGGCCTCATTCCTAATCCAATGAATTAGAAATTCTGAGGGTGGATCCTGAGAACACTTTACATAAGCCTTTCAGGTGATACTTCCATGTGATATTTGAGAACTACCCTAATGGGACCTTAAATATTTATTGAACTCATTCACATTTTTAGGTTTTAATTTCTATTTAATGACAATGTGACACTCATCAGTTCAATGTGATTTCATTTCTAATCATAATTGTGAGGCTGAATTTCAATCCATATCTTACATATTAGTGCTAATATTTCCAAGCTGTTGAGTATCACACTGTGAAAGCTCAAATGATGGATGGCAGGGAAAAAACCCAAGTGGTTCCCTGATCCTAACGTCCTCTGCTAGCATGGGGAGAGAACACCGGCATTATACAGTGTGCCAGCAAGAGGGAAGAGAATCAGGGTTCGGTTTTTTGTTTTTCTTTTCCTTGTTTTCTTTGTCCTGGGCTCTCCATGGGAGGCAAGGCCAAATGATTTCTCAGAGGTCCTCCCCGTTATATCAGTCCATGATTTCCTCCCCTGAGGTTTCTACAAGGAGCACTGTGGAAAGCATCACCTACAGCCAAGGGTGATCACTCACACAAGCACACATTTTCAATTTCCAGCCCAGGGCATTCAGACACAGTCTGTAGTTAAGTGGGCAATCCCAGGGGCTTCATGCAGCCACCACCAGACACAGATAGCCTGGCCACAGCCTGTTGCTGGCCCTTCAAAGAAAATGCTAAGTATTTTTCCAAGAAACCTGTGAATATGTGAGCCAGGAGGACAGAACAAGAGAGTAGAGGATCAGAGGTATTTTGAACTGAAGTTGGTTATGCTTTACCAAAGAGTTTGTGTTAATTCAACCAGCATCTCAGTCCCTACCTTGCCAAGCTCTATTTAGCTCGAAGAGTGAAAACTTTTTATCTTCAGCGTTAGTTCCAACCTAATTCATATCTGATCAGGAATAAGTTTTGCTCCTCCAGGAAGTGAACCCTGGTTACCTACAGGTCCACAGAATTGCAAGTTTCCCTTACCCTCTTTTTACTTTGCCCCAATTTATGATGGGATTCTGGTATAATTAGCATCCCCATTCCCTCAAAGGACAAGAACCCTGTCTCCAAAGTCAGTTGGTATGGAGGGGATAGGGAAAGGAAGGATAGAGCCAAGCCTGCCATGCTGCCTATCTTTTGTCCCAGCCTTCTCTCCTGGAAGGTTAGACCTCGTCCTCAATACCTCTGGCTGATGGCTAGAAGCCTCTGCTGTATTTGCCAATCCCCTGGAACCACAGTGTTTCACTCATCAGCTTTGATCATCACTCCCTTGCTGAAAATGACTCTATTATGTCCCACTAAAGCAACAGTTCTAAACTTGGCGGTACATCAGAATCACCTGGAATGCTTGAGAAAACACAGGTTACTAGGCCCCACCCCCAGTGTTTCTGACTTAGTAGGTATGAGAAGAGCTAGAGGGGCTGCGTTTTGAGCAAGATGCCAGTGATTTCAGTCTGAGGACACACTTTGAGAACATCTGCATAGAGAACTAGATCACTTAAATCTGGAAAGAAGCCTATGTGTAGCTTGTGTTTGAGGGCATAGATAGATAATAAAGTTAATATTTATTAAGGGTATTGTGCTAAATACTTGACACTTTTCACTTACCTCACAACCACCCTATAAATTGAGTATTGTTGTTATTAATAATACAATATTAATGTTCCCATATTACTTGGGAATTTTGGCTTAGCAAGTTCATATACACAGTAGATGGTGGAGTTTGGTCCTGACTCCTCAGATGTCACTTTTTTTGTAACAACTACATGTATTTCCCTATATGTTGTACTTCTGCTACTCTCTGCTGGTCAATGCTACAGTCAGGAGCCAAGGCAAGCCCCCCAATCCTGCTCGCTCACCAGTTCCTCCCCTCCTCAACCATCAGTGCTGTCAAGGTCTCAACATGCCTCAAAGACAGACTCACCCAAGTTATGACCATGCTCTGTTCTTCAGGATTTCCACAGCAACAAAATAATCAATAAACATGCCCACAATGCAAATCATTTAATTTAGTTACCACACATTAAACCACTGAATGAACCAATATAACTTAATATTAGCCATAGCTGTATGAATGTAGTAACTGCTCCATTGACAGACCTCTGGCATACTGCCTGTCTTTGGGGTACATGCTATAGTTCAGCAGCTGGAAGCGTAGACATTCCTCATCTTGGCTGCCCAGTTCCTTTGAGTGTTGAACACACAGCCCTATCCATTGTAAGCTACATGTATTTAAACCTACCAAAATATAATAGCAAATTAAAGGACAGAGGCTGCTAGGGAGGCACCCAGGAGGAGAGGAGGGAATCTCCAGGTCAAGCAAAACATGATGGAGAGGGGGAGGCAACCATGTTATTCTTCAAAGGAGTCTATCATAATGAAAGTGTATATTAAGGATCTGAGATGAAATTATTATAGTTTGAGCCCAAGTAGATTTAAATATGGTGAAATTGTCAACTTGTACTTTTTTGAAGACAGAATCTATGTTTGAGTCACCTCTCTCTCTACAATCTTGAATTATGTTTGCACATATTAGGGACAAGTAAAAATCTAGTGAGTGAAGAAGGTAAGGGAAGAAAATGAAAGGGAAGGGAAGGAAAGAGAAGGAAAAAAAGAGAGGAAAAAAAGAAAATGGAAGACAGAAAGGATATTGTTGTAGCCATTGGCAAGGTTTTCATTAAATCACCGAAGTAAAAAACACACTTCTTCTCCAAAATTACCTTGACACCAAAACCAGGTAAGGACACCACAAAAAAAGAAAATTACAGGCCAATATCCCTAATGAACATAGTTTCAAAAATCTGTAACAAAATATTAGCAAACCAAATTCAACAATACATTAAAAAGACTGATCATACACTACGATCAAGTGGGATTTATTCCAGAGATGTAAAGATGTTTCAAAATCTGTAAATCAATGTGATACATCACATTAACAAAACAAAGGATAAAATCATGTGGTCATCTCAATAGACACAGAAAAAGTATTTAACAAAATTCAACAGCCATTTATGATAAAAATTCTCAAAAAGTGGATATAGAAGGAACATGCCTCAACACAATATAGGCCCTATAGGACAAGACCACAGCTAACATTATACTCAATGATGAAAATCTGAAAGCTTTTCTTCTAAGATCAGGAACAAGACAGCGATGCCCACTTTTATTCAACATAGTATTGGAAGTCCTAGGCAGAGGAATAAAACAAGAAAAAGAAATAAAAATCATTCAAATTGGAAAGGAAGAAGTAAAACTATCACTATTTGCAGATGACATGATTTTACATACAAAAAACTAAAAAGACTCCACCAAAAAACTTTCGAACTAATAAACAATTTTGGTAAAGTTTCACAACACAAAATCAATATACAAAAATTTGTCACATTTCTGTACAACTAATAACAAACTACCTGAGAGGGAAATTTTTTTAATTCCATTTACAAGTGCATCAAAAAGAATAAAATACCTAGGAATAAATTTAATCAAGGAGTTAAAAGGCTTGTACTCTGAAAACTATAAGAAAATGAAGAAGGAAACTGAAGATAATACAAATAAATGGAGAGATATTCTGTATTCATGAACTGGAAGAATTTATATTGTTAAAGTGTCCATACTACCCAAAGTGATCTACAGATTCAGTGCAATCCCTATCAAAATTTCACATGCATTTTTCAGAGAAACAGAGCAAACAATCCTAAGATTTGTATGGAACCACAAAAGACCCTGAACAGCCAAAGCAATCTTGTGAAAGAAGAACAAAGCTGGTGGTATCATGCTCCCTGATTTCAAACTATATTATAAAGCTATTATAATTAAAACAGTATGGCACTGGCATAAAAACAGACACGTAGCTCAATGGAACAGAATAGGAGCTCAGAAATAAACCCATGCATATATGGTCACCTAAGTTACAACAAAGGAGCCAAGAATATACAACAGGAAAAGGAAAGTCTCTTCAATAAATGGCTTTGAAAAAACTGAACAGCCAAATGCAGGAGAGAATGAAACTAGGCCACTATCTTACACCATTCACAAAAATTAACTCAAAGTGGATTAAGGGCTTGTATGTAAGATCTGAAACCATAAGACTCCTAGAAGAAAGCATAGGCAGTAAACTCCTTGGCACAGGTCTTGGCAGTGATCTTTTGAATCTGACTCTAAAAGAAAAAGCAACAAGTGCAAAAATAAATAAGTGAGACTACATCAAACTGAAAAGCTCCTGCACAACAAAGGAACTCTTCAAAAAAAATGAAAAGTCAACCTACTCAAAGGGAGAAAATATTTGCAAATCATATATCTGATAAGGGGCTAATACCCAAAATATACAGCTGGTCCCCAACTTACGATGGTTCAACTTACAATTTTTCATTTTTATGATGGTGTGAAAGCAATATGCAATCAGTAGAAACCATACTTCGAATTTTGAATTTTTATCTTTTCCCAAGCTAGCAATATGTGGTATGATATTATCTCATGATGCTGGGCAAAGAAAGAAAGCTGCAGCTCCCAGTTAGCCATGCAATCACAAGGGTAAACAACTGATACAGTTACAACCATTGTGAATGCATGCAATCATTCTGCTTTTTACATTCAGTACAGTATTCAATAATTTACATGAGATATTCAACATTATTATAAAACAGGCTTTGTGTTAGATGATTTTACCCAACTATAGGCTAACGTAAGTGTTCTGAGCACATTTAAGGTAGGCTAGGCTAGGCTAAGGTATGATGATCAGTAGGTTAGGTGTATCAAATGCATTTTCAACTTAGAATATTTTCACCTTACCATGGGTTTATCAGACGTAACCCTATCATAAGTCGAGGTAGAGCTGTATAAATATGTATATATATATACATATATATATGAATATATATATACATATATATATGTATATATATAATGGAACATTAGTTATAGAGAAGAAGGAAATCTTGCCATTTGTGACAACATGGATGGATCTCAAGGGCATTATGATAAGTGAAATAAGTCAGACAGTGAAAGACAAATACTGTATGATTTCACTATATATGAAATCTGAAAAACAAAACAAATGAAATGAAACTCATAGATACAGACAGCAGACTGGTGGTTGCCAGAGGGGAGAGGGGTAGGGAGGGTGGGAAAAATGGGTGAAGAGGGTCAAGAGGTACAAACTTCCAGTTATAAAATAAATACACATGGGGATGTAATGTACAGCATGGCGACTATAATCAGTAAGATGATATTGCACATTTGAAAGTTGCTGAGAGTAAATCTTAAAAGTTCTCATCACAAGACAAAAAATATTGTAACTTGGTATCATGATAGATGGTAACTAGACTTATTGTGGTGATCATTTCACAATGTATACAGATATCAAATCATTATGTTGCATACATGAAACTAATGCAATGTTGTATGTCAATTATACTTCAATAAAAATGTAAACAAAAGAAAACACAACAATGCCTCTTCTAAACCATCCTGTCTCCTTTTTGCCTATGCTGATTATGTCTCTCCTTTTCAAGATTTATACTATAGAAAAGGTTTTCTTTCCTCTAATACACCTAACCAACTTCTATTTCAGTCAATTAGATTAAAGTTGTATATTCAGAGCCTGTGTTCATCACTTTTAACAAAAAATAGATACTATTCATCTCTGGATACATTGTAAAGCACGTCTTCTACCCTTGCCATCTCTCAGCAGCCTACCACTGCTCTCTACTTTTCTACCATTGCAATCCCTGAAAAATGTTCATTACATAGAATACTAGGTATAGGTCAATGTAGTTCTCCAGGAAGCGAAGCAAAAAAGAAGAAACCTTACTTCTTGTTAAATGCTTGTTAGTGTGAAAGCACAATAGATTTGTTGAGTTCTTTGGTTTTGTTTTGTTTTTTAATAAACCAGAGGTAAGGTCAGCCTACACTGGATGTGAATTTGTTTTCTAACCAAGTAATGAGTCACTCTAAATAGGAACATTAATTTATTTGCACTTATCAGGGTGAGAGGATGGGGACAGGTGTATCACCTAAAAGTAATGATCAGGAGGAACTTCTATGAAAAAGTTAATACAGGTAATCCTGCCTTATAACTTTGTCAGAAATAAAAATTCAGGAATTTTGTGTCACATGTGAATGGAGAAAATTGCATTATAATGTAACTCACTTCTTGTTTTATTTATACCTAACACAATAAATGGCTCCCCTGAGGATGGTGAACCAGAGCAACAGCATCACTGGGGAACTTGTTAGAAACGCAGATTCTCAGAGCCCACCTCATACCTACCAGATCAGAAACTCTGGGGAGGAGGAGACTCAGCACTCTGTGTTTTACCAAACCCTCCGAGCCATCCTGATTCATCCTAAAGTTTAAGAAGCACTGATTAACGAGTTCTACTTTTATAAAGAATGAAGTATCAATCAAACTTAATGTGAGTTAATTAGTGTGTGCGGCTTTATCTGTCTGGCTAGTGTTAGCAGCTCTGTTGATTCTTAATAAAGGATGTACAGACCAGGAGGTGATCTAGCTAGAAAGCTCTGTGATGGAGCCAAGGCCATTGAGTTCAACAATATGACTGGCCACCAGATGGCTGTTTCAGCCTTCCAACTTCATCTGACAACATCCATGACCCAGGACTGAGGAACTCTAAGAAACATTTTCACGTGTGGGCTGACTGCCAGCCACCTGGTTTTGATTTTGCCATGGAATAAAAATGAAGCAATTAGCTTCCTGTTGCTAAATGGACTTCTCCTGATGCTTCTTACCCATGTATTTTTCCCCTGTTGAGCCTTGCTGTGATTAATTTGGAGTTTTATTTTCCCACCCTGCATTCTACATTCTTAATAAATACAAAGATGGCTCTGTTGGAAGGATCTGAAGCTACAAACACCACACCACCCGATATCTGTCCAACACTGAGCTGCCCAGATCTAATATCACAGCCCACAAAACTCACAAAAATAAATCTCTCTCAAGTTCTTTTCCATTTATTTATTTAGATACTTCTCCCAGATATTAATTCTTTCTAATCTGTTTTATTTATGTTATGATAAAGAAATCATTCTTGCTGAAGAAGAGACTGATATTTACTTTATTTCTTCAATAAGATAGAGGATTGGCAAAATATGGATACAGGCTTTTTACTTCTTTATATCTATTTCTCTACTTTTAACCATAACATGCAGAAGTAAAAATATTATCAACATACCATTGTGGGGATAACCTGTAAAAATATTAATTCCATAAAATATTACCCTTGGTCCTCAAATATGCATTGATTTCATCCACCTCTGGCATTTTCAGACATACCTCTTTTTCCCAACATTTTTACTCTTAGATTCTGACCCTTCCTGCCTTTGCAGCATATTTCAATGCAAAGTCATAACTCTAAAATGATAAAAATAAGTTTCATGCTTGACTGTAAAATCAGCCTCAGTATTTCAGAGTCGTAACTCCTATGTACACATATCTATGTCTTTGTATAGCAATATTCTCCAAGTAAATCATGTTTCCATTAGTTTCTATGGAGTGTGTGTGTGTTTATGAGGATAATTCCCCAAACAGGCAGCCCTATGATGTCCCAATTCAAGCACTTTTCACAAGGGCTAAAAGTAATAACAACATAGCCCTACTCTTCTACTCTTGAAGAATTCATGTCATTGGCACATTCAGGTACAAGAGGACTCTTTCCTGAGAAAACTGGGCAGCTAATTTTCTGAGATTGTGGTGCTGGGAATCATCTATAACCAAAACGTTTGATTAAACTAATGCCTAAATGAATTAAGAATATTTGAATGAAGTGATGAATAAATGGAATACTGGCAGCTGAATTTGTTGCTATGGGCAGAGGCCTCCCAGGACAGTATCTTGAAATAGTTTGAGTATTTTCTTGCATTTCTTAACAGTGCTGTCCTGCTTCATAATACCTAACTCACAGCACTCCCAGGGTTGGCTGCTCAGAACTCTCGCTCTCTCCTAAACCCCCGCCCCCTTCTGCTGCAGTGCCTTTCCACGGGCAGCCTTCCTTAGAGTAAACACAAGCGTAAAGTAATGTATAAAGTTCAAGACATTCTATGACACCTAATCCAGACCAAGCCTGACTCCTGCCTCTGAGCCACAGGATGCCAAGGATCAGTCAGGTATGAAAGAATATCTTCCTCCCCAGGACATTTAGGAGAAAGTTACTTTTAAAGAAGAAATTCCCTTCACCTTAGTTGATGGGTACAAAATGGAAACAACTGAGAGGAAGTGAAGGCAGGGAATAAAAATGTCTTCATTCTGCCATGGGAGAGATTAAAAGACTAAAATGATGGGGAGAAAAGTGTGAGAATGAATTACGTTACCTTGGAGGCCAAAGACAAATAGCCTACCAGAAAGGTACTTAGAATTTGGCTACAGAAAACCAAATAAAACAATATTAAAATAGATTCCCATAAAAATCTTTTGATTTCATTTTTGTTCTTGGTGTATAAACCAGTATTTACATGTTATAAAAACACGTGTATTAAAAGGTTCAAAATTAAGAGGTTCTGGGCTTCCCTGGTGGCGCAGTGGTTGAGAGTCCGCCTGCCGATGCAGGGGACACGGGTTTGTACCCCGGTCCGGGAAGATCCCACATGCCGCGGAGTGGCTGGGCCCGTGAGCCATGGCCGTTGAGCCTGCGCGTCCGGAGCCTGTGCTCCGCAACGGGAGAGGCCACAACAGTGAAAGGCCCGCGTACCGCAAAAAAAAAAAAAAAAAAAATTAAGAGGTTCTGAATTATCAATTCCTTGAAAGAGAAGAACAATTTCCTTTCAAGTTTAAAGTAATACAGTAAAATCTAGAACCCACCAGAAATACCTTATTAATATCAAATGTCATGTTACCGAATATTCACTTGGAGATGCTGTCCCTTTTAAAATCTTTCAGATGAGAAAAGGACAGAAACCCAGACTTAGAGAGAAACTGAAAATAAAGATTTTTGTTCCAAAGTAGCAGAGTTGACACTCTTGATGATGGTGGTCTTTTGACTTCAACAGATCATAATAAAGTTCTGTCATCTTTACCCCATCTCCATAACTCTGCTCAAGTCAGTGAGCAAAGAAATCATGTAAAAAGTGCATGAGAAATAAGCTGAGAGCATCAGCTGTGACGTTTATCTGGACCCCTCCAGGGATTTTGGTCATGGCTTTCTCCACCTAATCTTAACACAGGTCTAATGATCCTAAGAAGAGAGGCTCTAGGCAAGTTGTCACTTTTAATCCGCTTTCAGGCAGAGAAGTTCCTATAAAATATTATTACTGTTTTCATTTCTGGTTCCCAGTGAAAAATAATGCAAGACTGGTTTTCTCTGCACATTCTTCCAAAACATGCAAGACGTAAGAACTTTCACATGTTCTAGACTATGAATTCTTAAAATACATACTTATAAATACCTATATATTATGTAGACAACATGGAAATGCGTGGAGAACATTGTTGTTGGAGACCAAAACACTGGGTCTGGGTACCAGCTCCAGTGCCGTATGATGGGAGTGAATCTTTGACTTCTCTGAGCTTTAGTTTTCAGATTTATAGGAATGCTTCCCATTCCCACTTGGCTTAGTTGTCACAAGGCTCTAGTAGTGAGGAATAACCTGTGAAATCACTTCATACCCTATAGAATGTATAGAAATTACAGTATTACTATGCTTACTTCTCACTTGTGTTCATGTTTTGTTCACGTAAGAGTGTCAGGATTTTTTATAGTACTTGTGTCTCTTTGATGTATGTCTTTTGTTGTTGGTTAAACCTTATTTAAGATCCTCACATTAGAATATATGATCAATTAATCAAACCCTTTGGTAAATCCTTTATAAAGCATTTGCTTGGTTTTAAATCTAGTTTTTCTCACAGTTTGCTTAATGCAGGATAATCTAAGATTTATTATTAAAGCAGGTTTCCTCAACCTCAGCACTACTGACATTTTGGGCTAGATCATTCTTTGTTGTAGGGACTGTCCTGTGCATTGTACAATGTTCAACAGCATCCCTGGCTTCTACCCAGGAGATGCCAGTAGCAACCCCCCCTGTGCACACACACACACACACACACACACACACACACATTCAGTTGTGACAACTGAAAACATCTCCAGACATCGCCAAAGGGCACACCTGGGAAGCAACACCGCCCCTGTTTGAGAACCACAGCTCTGGAAGCAGAGTATGTAGAGAAAGGAGGGGAAAAGATTTGAAGAGGATTTAGGAATCCTGGATTCTAACCCAACCCCAGCCCTGCCTCTGGCTCTGCAAGCTTGAGCAATTTACTAACTTTTCTGAGCATGTTTCCACATCTGCATGAAGCAGTTGGACAGATAACCTTTAAGAGACCTCCCAGCTCCCATGTTCTATACCTTTTGTGTATTCATTTACTGATTTTCTCCATGAATAGATTTGTCTTTTCAAGAAACTGAGACTTTATGTCTTTTATGTTACAAGAAGGACAGCTTCAATGTTATTAATATACACTTCATAAAGGCTTTTTATTTGGCTGGCATAATTAAGTTTCCACAATTCCATGTTTGTGTTCCACAGTTCCTACAGCTGGCACCTCATCTAATCCACTGCATTTCTAAGAAAAGAGGAGGAACCCACATAAGTAGACCTGGAAGGAGAGTGATCTCCTAGGTAACTATATACTTCTTGTCTGGTTATTAATTGTGCTTCCTTTTATCTAAAACATCCATTTGTTGCTAGCTGTGAGTCAAACTTCTAAAGAAAAGATTATATTCTGCATCACTTGGAACCAATTCTTTTCTACAAAGGAATATACCAAAATAAACAACTTTGCTGGTTGACTTCAGGGGCAATATGAAAAAGGTCTAACTTTTTTTTCCCACTCAAAGATAATGCTCAAAAATGAGAGACACGTAGTCCCCACCTTAAAGTACTAAGACTTTATGAATTACCCACAATGAATCTCCCACAATGATCCTACTTCAATGACAATAAAACCCTTCTCCAGTTTGACCTCAGAATCTGCTGTTAATGGGGTCTCGGTCCTTCTTTCCCTTCTCTAAGCTTGTCCCTCATTGCCACAGCCCCATTCTCTGCAGGAACACTACCCCAGTAAGAATTAGAAGGCCATGGAGTGATAAACCTCCAGCCCAAGGAACCTATGGTGAGTTAGGATTGAGAGTCCTGGGCTCTGGATAATACAGAGATCCAAGGACATGTGGCAGGGTGATTAGGGTTGATTTGGTCTGGGCTACATTGTGGGTTCCATCATGTCTGATGAAGGGACTTAAGAACCTAACTTCTATTTACATCATTTTGTCTATGAGTATAGTTATTCAAAGTTCTAAACTACCTACTGATATTAGAATTTTAAAAATCTATGAAGATTTAAATAAGAATGGAATTGATCAAATAATAATAGGATTTACATTTTTTAATCCATAAAGAAAAATTGGGCTTTAACCTACAAATAAGTTTGGAAGATCTTTGTGTAAGCACAAAGATCTTCTACTTTCAAAATAGCTTCTAAAAATATACCACTGGTATATATTAAAAAAAACAAGAAAAAGAAAATGCATTCCTCCCATTTCCCCTCCATGAAAAGCTAATGTTATTTTCCTTTCTAAAGTGTAATTGAAATGTTCTCAAGACCAGTCACTTCATTGGACAGTTTCCTTTTACAGTTAAGACCATTCCCTCAGATTAATCTTGAGAAAACTTGATTTATTTTCATGTGCAATGACAATTACACCTTGCTGTGCTTTTGAGATGTACTTTATGAAGCAAAGAGGCCATAGTGAATGCCCATTTTCAAATGGAATAACAATTCCATTTTGCCCAGGTTTTACCAGATTATTAGGCATTGTGTCTACCATGAATCATTAGCACAAACTTTGCCATATTAGGTAGGGACCAGTGACTGGAAGGCCCTCTAACGATGTCCCCTCCCTGATGTTCTGGATAAAATCTACTCCAGACCTGTGACTCCTCTCAGTGGAATCAAGCCTTACTACTCACAAATAATATAAGGGTCACCTGGGGGAAAAAATTCATTCTAGGTTCTCACTGGCATCTGCTGTGACCTGCAGTCCTGCACTCTCCTCTTCATGCTTCAGTTGTTAATTATGATCTCCTCTGGCCTCTTTAAATATATCAGCACTACATGTGTGAATTTTAGCAAAAGCATCCCTAACGTTAAAGGGTTTCCCTTGTTTCTAGATTATGTCTCTTATGCTAATATAAGCAGATCACATGGCACCTCACAAAGAAAATAAAGACAATTTCATTTCATTCCACTGCAGCGTGGTAGGCAAGAACAGCACTAGGTAAAATTATGAGATAGATAAATATCTTTAATTCCTGCTACCCTTCCACACCTGTGTTCCTTTTGTAAGCGATTCCTGCCTTTAGCATCTCAGGGTTCAGTTAATCCTGGTCCTTCTGCTACAAAGAAGCTGATTAATGCACTCATATTGAATCATCCTGTATATTTGAGGATTCAACCACAGTTGAAAGTTTTAAATACAAAGGAATGAATTGGTAATGGTGGAATTTCAACTCTAAACTACATATTACTTGAGGAGATTTAGATTTCACCATCTAGACTGCACCTCCACATAAGTGTAGCAATGGTTTTAAGATGCAGGCAGGCTTCCCAAAGAGGATCTAAGGCAGCTTTCAAGATTTCTTCTCATCCTACTAAATTCAGTAGCCAGAAACAGTCAGGAGCCTATGTCAGTCTCATTCCTCCCTGTCCAGACCTAAAAGCTGAGTGGGATCTGAGAATAATGGGAAGGGTGATATAATTCTGGCTCGTATCATGTTTTCAACTGCAAGAACTCCATACTGCAGTCCCCCTTAGATAGAGTTGGACAATCCTGGGAACAACCATCATATGACTAAAGGGCCTCCTGGAGAAGATAGCATGTGTGCAGGACTCTGCTAGCTGGAAGAACATGATTCCGTGGCAGGAGAGAAGATGGCTGTAACTGTTACCAATGATGGGATGAGTGAGGAAAGGTGTGAGAATTAGGGGAAAATACCTTTTATGCCAATCTTCAGCTTTCAAACAGTAGAAGATCTGGGCATTTCGGGCCAGCTGGATGCCTTCTACACCCAGATTACACTAACACATACCTCATCTTTCAAGAGCAGGGAGACAATAATGGAGTGGGGGACTGGACCATTCCTTCCTGCCAATGAAGAAAGCCACTGAGGACATGGCCTGCCCCAGCACTCAGTGTCCCTCTATGCCAGGGCAATGCCAGGGCAAGTTTTGCTAACTCAGGGTATTTCTTCCTCATTTTGGTAACAGAAAACTGACTGTAGAACTGACGGTATCTTCCTATTGTTTTGGCTGACCAGAGAATTTAAACCAAGTTGTTAGTTTAATCACAGCAAGTAACCAAGATTTTATACATTTTTTATTTGTACTATTTTCTCTCAATCTTGACTTCTTACTCAAATTGTTTTTAAATCTTCCTTACTTTTTATTGTTTGCTTGTTTATAATATGTTATTTTTAAATCTATTTTTATCTTAAGCTATTTCTACTTCAAGTCTTTTGTGTAATAAACCAGGGGATACATCCCGACACCAAGATGGTAAGACATGTCACCCTGTATCTACGTGAGACAGTTCTGCTCTTTATCACAAAGGTCCAACGACGTCTATATCAAAGCGTGAGCTCATGACCACCTTAAAAAGAATCCCCTGTGGGATTTACTTTAAATGCTGATTTTCAGTCTCATTCAAGATATACTGAATCAGAAACTCTAAGGTGGGTCCTGGGGATCTAAAGTTTTAATAAGTAGCCTTGAATATACTTATTATCAATTCAAGTTAGAGAACCAATGATATGAGGGAAAAATATCTTTCTCTCCTGCATGCATAGTATGTCATTGACAAAAGTTAAAGAACGTTAGTATTAGGGACATGAATTGAAATTTGGAGGACTGGTTGTGCCTTACATTGCTTTACCATCCAAGTATCATGGGATTCCTTAATATAAGTTTAATTAGATCTCCAGCTTCTACAAATTCTGTATCCCAACTAGCATTAAGATATTCATAAGGATGCAATGGTTAGTTGAATGTTTCAACAACTTATAAAATTGAAATGACTCGTTTTGTAACCTGTCAGTGAAGAGTACCTGTATGTTTACAAAAAATTCAAGAGATCACAATGTTCCTGGCCAGAGTATAACCCTTTCCACTGTTGGCAGGTATAGATCATCTGCCAATGTTCTTCCTATCTCCAAAAGCATTTCTCCCTAGGGAACCATGCCCATGCTTCATTTGCATGATGCCACATCAAATTAGTTCCAATGGTGGTGATGGTCTGGTACCATTATTTGCAAACCAAGTGGTTTTTGCTTACCTTAAAGACAATGAATTTCTGAAATTAGAATTAACAGACTGGGACACCCTACCAAGAACTGAATATTTATACTAATTATGTCTTTATTTTCATTTGGTGTTTAGGTAACATGAGTGAGAAAATGTTTATTTGCTCCCAAATAGAGACACAAACACTAATTAAAGAGGAAAAGGTGAAATGTTATTTCAGTCAAAGGATGATTTAGTCTAATAACATTTAGGGCATTTGTAGCCAATGGAAATATCTCAGACTAAGAATGCTATTACTTTAAAATCATGTAATGCTTTATCTGCCGATCATTCATTCATTTGTACTCTGTTATCACCAACTTGATGATCCCATTCAAAGCCAGCTGAATCTGTGTCTTGCACATTATGCCAGAAAATTCATTGTAATCCAGTATGCTAAACTTATTCATACTGCTAGATCATCAGTCTGGTAAAAGTCAAACCTTAAGTGAAATGGCAGACTGGAGTTTATTACTTCATGAGTCTCCTCTATAAGCTATCAAGGTCATTTTCAGGCTTTCCTCAAGCAGCAGAGTAGAATGCGGTAACTGGGTAAAATTTGATGTGCTAAATGGAATTCATTGGACCCTTAATTTATCCAAGAGTCCTTATGTGAACTTATCAGCCTCTCCACAGACTGAATGGTGAGAAATAACTGCAATGTCTGCTAAAGGTATCCTACTTGGAAAAAAAATTTCTGTGTTCTGTCCCTCTCCACTCCAACTTGTGCAATTTCTATTCTTCCACTCTATTAATTTTACTCACTTTCTTGGCAATTTGGCTTCAGAAAATTCAGCATACAGGTTGGCCTAACGAAGAATAATTGCACTAATAACTAATATTTGGGCCTCCAAATGAAGACAAATGCAGCTAATCTGAGCCCAACACACAGTGAAAAGCCAAGCTCAATCAGACCTATGGCTTGAAACAGTTACCCAGCCAAGTTCAGCCTTGATCATATGACTCCCAGCCAACTCACAGACGTGAGAATTAGTGAAAGCTTTTAGGTTTTAGCATTCAGGTTTATTACACAGTAATAGCTGACTGATACAGGGATCTTCTATGAAGTATGGCAATTTGCCTAACAGTAGACTTCCCAATAGACATGATGGCATTTGGCTTCAACCAGCATCATCTGTTAATTCACAATATATGATGGCCAGAGGGAAAAGGAGTTTGCTGAACATGTAAGGACCCTCCCTGGACCAAACGGTTTGAGTCACATCTAGCTGAGACGCAAGCAATGGTCCCCAAACTGTAATAATGGCTATAATTAAATATCCAAGAACATGTGAAAATTTTGTCATCACTGAGCTATCACTATAAAGATAGGAAAATATCTCACAATAGGCAGTGTAATCACTTAACCTCTCTGGGTCACTTTTTTTCAACTTCAAAATGAGATCAACAATAATACCTACCTTAGAGGATTGTTATGAAACACATTTCATGAAGTTAAACATACAACTACTATATAACCTAGTCATTCCACTTTTAGGTATTTATCCAAGAAAAATAAAAATATATATCCATACAAAGATTTGTACACGAAAGTTCATAGCAACTTTCTCTGTAAAATCCAAAAACTGGAAGCAACCCAAGTGCCCATCAACAGATGAATAAAGAAACTGTATTACATCATACAATAGAATATTACTTAGCAATGAAAAAGAATGACATACAACAACACAGATAAATCTCAAAGTAATTATGCTAGGTGAAAAAAGCCAGACTGACAAAGTACATATTGTATGATTGCATGTATATAAAGCTCTAGAAAATGCACTAATCATAGTGACAGAAAGCAGATCAATGGTTGCATGGGGATAGGGTTGGGGGAAGGGCTGAGGGGAGGAGTGTGAAAAAGGTATTACAAAAGGGCAGGAGGAAACTTAAGTGCTAATAGGAAAATGTGATGGAACAATGGTAAATTTTGCCTACTTAGAATGGCCAGGACTAGTGCTTCTCAGTCTTTAACAGTGTACACAAGTCACTTGGGTATCTTCTTAAAATGCAGATTCTGATTCAGTAGACCTGGGGTGGGGCTGCCCACACTGCTATCGAGGTGGGTGAGTGGACAGATGGATGGATGCCCATGCTGCTATCGGGGGATCCAAGCTGGAGTAGCAAGGCTCTAGAACCACTTCTCAATGTGGTTGTCTATTATATTCACCTGTGGAGTTTCAAAAAAAAAAATCACTGATGCCTGAAGATTCTGATTTAACTGATTTGGGGTGATTCCAGGAAATTGGTATTGTTTCAAAAGCTTCCCAGGTAATTCTAATATGCAGCTGAAGTAAAAAACCACTGGCTTAGGCTGTGATTGAAGCTATACAGATGGCATCTCCATGAGCTAAACGGTGTGCAAAAGAGGCACATGTCACTTTCCTCAGAGGTTAATAGCCCTGATAATTATAATAACAGTATGCTTGAAACAAGACTATTGTTTACAAAACCAAATCTGGCTCATATCTATTAGGTATTCCTATAATGCCACCCAACTCCGTGGTTACAAACGAATTTTTCTTCATAGCTACCCCCAGGGAACTCCATAGCACAGCATGACTCTGTTTTCCTTCCTCTTTCTTCCCCTTTACTCCCAGAGCCTCCTGTTGTCTCACCATCCTTAGGGCTCCCTGTTGTGGCCTCGTATCAGTGCCAAGCTGATCATTTATCCCAATATTCCCTCTTCAAATAAAATGAACATTTCTAGCACTTCAGCTGACAGGAATTGTTCTGTGTATCAATCAGAATTCAGTCAGAAAAACTGCAGCCACTCCACATTTTCCAAATTTGGAAATAGAGACATACATAGCCATCGGAAGTGTTGAGAAAACAAAGGGGTAGGAAAGCTGCCACCAATGAGCTCAACCTATGGCCCTTTTGTTGGAAAGTGGCTGTGAATCTCCAAAACTTCTGAAATGCTCCCACCAGCTTTCTCAGCCTTTGCCATGAAGTGGGTGGTTCTCAAGGAATTACCTAGAAGCTGCTTGGAACTGCTTGTTGGGGCACACATCTGTCCACTGCTGCATAGGGAAAAGAATGGTCTCTCCTTCTCCTCTTCCTTCTAACCTCCCACAAGTGGCTTTCATTGGCAGACCCTAACTAAGATCCCTATGACAAAGGGGATTCTGGGAAACATGGTTCCTTGCATTTAGAAGTGGTGGGGATACTGACTTGATAACATATAATGCAGCACATGCTGAATATTTTCCATCTGTGTCCTCAGATCCAATGTCCACGCTTATCTACTTACCCTAAGCCCTTGGAGGCTCCCTTGTCTCTGGCTACTGGTTGGACTTGGCTAATTGGAAGTACCAGAAAAAGTAGGAAGACAGCGAAGCCAGGGAATGTCTTGCCCAGGATCCCTCCCTGTGAAGTTGTCACAGGTTGGATGTGTCCCTCTCCACGAGGTCACAGCTCCTGTCAGAAGGCTGCCTCTATACAGCAACTATGGGTAACAGGTAAATGCTTCCTCCCATTGCTCCTTCAGTCAAAGGAAGGTAAGACACTTTTTGGTTTCCCTAAGCCCTTTTTCCTTTTATTAAATGCTCTTCAGTTACTCCACATGTTTCTTGCTAGGTCTCTGACTCACAGATTAAAGGCTAGAAAAATGAATGAGGAAGGAGGGGAGGGGGAGTGAGGGGGTCTTTCCCAATTTAAGAGGAGGGGCATCAAAACACCCTTCCGGGGGGCTTCCCTGGTGGCGCAGTGGTTGAGAGTCTGCCTGCCGATGCAGGGATGCAGGTTCGTGCCCCAGTCCGGGAGGATCCCACATGCCACGGAGCGGCTGGGCCCGTGGGCCATGGCCGCTGAGCCTGCGCGTCCAGAGCCTGTGCTCCGCAACGGGAGAGGCCACAGCAGTGAGAGGCCCGTGTACCACAAAGAAAAAAAAAAAAAACACCCTTCCATCAGAGATAAAGGCATCAAGATTGGACATGCCAACTCTTATGTGACAGCAACAAATTTCTCTAGGAGAGAATGCTCATTGCTTATCTTTGTTTTGGTTTTCCATCTTATCAAAAGAACAAACAAAAAACATGGTTTAAAAAAAAAAGAACCACGACTTATGCTTCCAAATTTAGGTAGCAATATTCATGTTTCAGCTTCTATCAGATTTCTGACAGTTAATAATTCATGTATTCCTCAGTTTCATCAGGACTGCATTGTGATATGGGAGCAAAATAATCTGGGCTTCGCAGAAGCTTATACAAAGTGTAACAAATTATTAATTTTACATAATTTGATTAAATGATACTTTAAACATCATTTCCGATCATATGTATAACATGGTATTTTACACATTGAAAACATTCAACAAATGGTTATTAGAAAAATTAATATGAGTCAATATATTAGTAAAAAAATGATGTCCATAACTGTAATGGCTCCAAAGTACGAGATATTATGTTATCTTCTGAATAATCGAAGAAGGGCCAAACATATGTTCCACTAATCAAGATATTTATTCTCAGAGCATCTTACTTTCTAACCATGGCTATTACAGAGAAATTGCTATAAATAGAATTTTGTAGTAATGAACAAAATATACTTGGGGGCAGAAAAATCAGATGAATAGTAGTACTGACAAATAAAAAATACCTCATATTTACAAAATGTCTTTTTTTTGTTGTCCTGAATCATCACCCTTGTTATAGGAAGCAAACTGACTTAGACATATGATGATGTTAAAAACTCCTCTATTTCAGCATATTCTCTGGAACATTTACTATCTCTAACTACGGTGCAGAGAAGTCATCTGCCCTGACTTATGGGCTCATTAGAAACCAGCAGTAATGGCTCCAGAGTTGAATCCCTTTGATTCATTATTCAGTATTGGTATATTCTGGTATAAAGAATCATAGGCATTTGAAACCTCTCTTTGAAATGAAAAATACCCAGAGTTTTTACAAGTGTTCAGCCATCTATTCAAATGTGTGCCCTTCTTAAGAGATTTAAAAGTAACCTATGTAAATGAAAAATAATATTTTTAAGATTTTTTTTCTCTTTGGATTATGTTTGTTAGGAAGATCCTTGGATACTGAATTTGTTACTGGTCTTTAGCATACTCTGTTCCAACTACTTAACTCAAAAAGCACACCCTCGGGCTTCCCTGGTGGCACAGTGGTTGAGAGTCTGCCTGCCGATGCAGGGGACACGGGTTCGTGCGCTGGTCAGGGAAGATCCCACATGCCACGGAGCAGCTGGGCCCGTGAGCCATGGCTGCTGAGCCTGCACGTCCGGAGCCTGTGCTCCGCAACGGGAGAGGCCACAGCGGTGAGAAGCCCGCATACCGCAAAAAAAAAAAAAAAAAAAAAAAACTGATAAACTAGACCACAGAAGTTCTATAACATGGAAATAATATTGCTACCATATTTTTCAATGGATTAAAATAGTAAGTCAAATAGGGCCTGGGAGTCAATTAACATCAAGTGCCAATATGTAAACACTGTTATAGGCCAAAATGGGAAAATAGGCAATGCAGTCTTGCTTTCAACAAATAGATACTTGCTTTCATGAAAATCGTATTTTTTTTCTTTAAATAATATACACATTGACAATAACTTTGACTCACTCACTATCATTAAGATATATATTTGGAATGTCCAAAGATAGATAATTTTATAGGTGATCAAATAACCATTTTGTAGATAAGCACAAGGGAAAAAAATAAATCAACCCAAGAGCCAAGGCTTGATTATTATTTTTCCTCTTGGTATTGAAAATTTTATTAAAATGAAATTCTATTTGGTTATCTGAAAACGAGTGATATTCATGTCCAAGGAAATATACTAGTAAAGAACTCATTAGTCATGTTTAAATGTGACTAAAAGAAGGCATAGGGTAGGAGTGGACACTTGAAGGAAGAAAACAGAAATGAGCTTCCTGATTTTTAAGGCTTTAGTTTAAGGGCAGGTCCCTTCCATCATCATGCTGATAGAAACCTGCAGTTTTACTGGCTTGATAAAGAGAGAGATTTCAGGGCAACCACAGTAGCTGGAAAGTGAGGAGAGACGTTCCAGAAAGAAGAGAACCAGAAAAGAGATAGCCCCAAATTTGGTATAAAAACTCTGCCCAAATCTCTCACTGACCTATAAAATTCTAATAATCTGGGAAGACTCCAAGCAGCTCAGCTAAAGCTAATAAAACTAACCTGAGACTTAGCTTCTGCCCACACAGGGGAAGCTGAGTTGAAAATATGAGTTCAGTCCATTTAAATGTCTGCTAGAACAAAATGGAAAAAGAATAAACAAACAAAAAACACTGCAGAGAAACATAATAAAATGTAGAGTCTCTGTAACATACAACCACAATTTGCTGGATACAATCCATAATCACTAGATTTATGAAGAATCCAAAAAATACGGCCCATATTCAAGGGAAAAGGTAATCACTAAAGACAGATCTTCAAATAATCCAGATATTTGAATTAGCAGAAAGGGTTTTGAAAACAGCTCTTCTAACTATCCTCAAAAACTAAAATCTATCAATCAAGACAATAAACTATCAAATAAAATTTGTTTATCTCCTCTCTTGAGAAAAATAACTTTGCTATGATCTGAAAGACCAGATTCAGGTTTAGAATTCTTGAACTCCTTGAAGTTTTAGTCCAGAATGCAACAGCCAACCCCTGGAGAGCATGGCAACACCCTGGCTGCATTCATGCAGCCTCCTTCTCATCACCCTCAGTTTCATCCCACAACTCAAGGTGCCCCATCTCCCTACTGTGTACACACCAGCTTACGAGTCCACTTGGGGTTTGCACACCACGGATAGTCCATGCTCAGAAGGATACACTGGGGATAAATCTAAGCAAGTTTGGGAAGCTGGTTGGGGACTCTGAATGCAGAGAATTCCAAGGCCCTGAGTACCCAGTCTGTAGTGTAGAAGAGGTTACAGGCTCTGGGTGAGCATGTCCCCTTTGCTCCTCAGGCTCTTGCCTCTTAGGAAAGGACACAGCCAAAGGAGGGTCAGAAAAGATCCTTTTAAGGGTAAGATGAAGGGCAAGGGCCCATGGGCCCAGGCGAAAAAGTGGTACTGGTCATAGAAGACCTTGGGCTTTGGATTAAGACAGAAAAGTTTCCAGCTCTGGACCTTCTACTTGCTAGTTACATGACCTTGAGCAATTAATTTAATCTCTACAACTCCACATCCAAAAAACAGGAATAATAAACACCCAAGTGCTTTGCAAATATTAAATAAGATCATGTTCTCTGTGCACAAAATAAACTTTCAGTTAATTTTGGCTACTATCATTGTTTTTCTCATGGTTATTGCTATTATAATTTATTATTGTATTTCCACAGATCTGTATAAATTACATATCTGAATGGTTTTAAAGTATAAGCTGTTAATTTATAAGACCTATATAACATCTTTTTTAAATTTAAGAACTACTGTGGTATTTGAACTGAAAGTGAGCCTTTCAAATTCTTCTTAGCTACCAGATAATGAATAATGCACAAGTTCTTGCAATCATCCATAATGAATGAGAATGCTTACATCCACTGAATGTCTATTAAATGCCAGGCTTTGGGCATAAACCTCTAGATAGAGTATTTCATTTAATGTCCTTAATAAATGAAACAGGAATTTTCCCCATCTTACAGATAAGCAAACTGAGGTTCAGAGAGGTTTAACATACCCATGGTCCCACTGTTAATAAGTAGGCATACTGAGATTCAAATCAAGCAGCCTCCATGATTTTTGATTCAAGTCATTTGAAAATTGCTACCTGTTTTTAGAAATGCCCTTTATCACACACACAATTTAAGGAAAGTAAAGCTATTCTGTTTTCAGATCCTTTCAGGTCATGCTCTCAAGTTCACAGAGCATGAGTAAATAATTTCCTTTTATACATTATGTGAAGATATTAATTACCTTTAAATGCACAGCATAACTCTATTTCTTCCTATGTGCACATGGATAAGGTCCAAAGACAATCTTCAGAAATCAGCAAATCATGAAAAGAGAAGTGATGTCATCAAAATGGTGACACAGTTTGTTCCTGACTTCAATCTCTCTCACAGAAGGTCAACTAGCAACTCTTCACAGGCAAGGCACCACTGTGGGGACTTCCCTGGTGGCGCACCACTGTGGGGACTTCCCTGGGGGCGCAGTGGTTAAGACTCCGCACTCCCAATACAGGGGGCCCAGATTTGATCCCTGGTCTAAGAACTAGATCCCACATGCATGCCACAACTAAGGAGCCCACGAGCCGCAACTAAGGAGCCCACCTGCCTCAACTAAGACATAAATAAATAGATTAGATGGATAGATAGATAGATAGACACCAGTGTGAAAATCCCAGAACCTGGGGCCCCCAGGACCACAGAGTCAGAGAAGGACTGCATTAGAAAGGTAAGAGGAGTGCACTTTGACTGCACCACCTCTGTCCCAGACTAGCACAGTGCCATATGAGGGAAACCCCACCTCAACCCTGGCCTAAGGTCTCTCTAGTGGGGAAAGAGAGCCCAAAGTGGACAACCAGGTTACCCTCCTGGGGTGCTTCCCAGGAGGCCCATTCAGGACTCACCTCACAGGGAACACTAGGGGAATCTGCAGAGCTCAACACTGGTGATCTGGTGATCAGATAGAGACAGAGAAGGGGCCAAAGCTTACAGCAACTAGCGCTCAGACGATGATGGACAATCTTCCCGCTTGCAGCGGTGCCAAAGCAGACTTCCCAGCCAGTGATTCTGCCCATCTGCAGAGTTGAGCTGGTGGCCCTCTCTGGTCAGGGAGCTCAGTTGGCAGTTCTGCCTGACTTGGATCCCCAGCCAATGAGCTGTACCAGCTATGGAGCCACCCAGCAGCCAGCAGCCCTGCCCAACTGTTGAGGGTAACCTCTGGTCTCACCCAATCAGCAAGCCTGAACAGTGGTGCTGACTAGCTTTGGAACCCAGCCTACAAACCCGATCCAGCAGCAGAACCCAGCCTATGGCCATGCCTGATTGCTGTGCACAGCCTGTGGCTTTGCCAGGCAGGTAAGCCAGAGAGTGAACCCACCCAGTTGCAGAGCATAGCCTGAAGTCCCACTCAACCAGGGAGTGCGGACACTGACCCAGCCTGACCACAGAGCAGTCTCCAGCCCTACCCAACTGGAGGGTACAGTCAGAGGCCCTACCCAACCAGAGAGCCCAGCCAGCAACATTTCCCAACAGTGGAGCACAGCCTGTGGCCCTGCCTGATCACACAGAGTACAGCCTAAGGCCCTGTCTGACTGAGAAGCTTGGCCTGTGACCCTGCCTGAACACGGAGTCCAGCCAGCAGCACCATCTAGTTGAGGAGGACAGCCTGATGCCCCAGTTGACCATGAGTAATTATGGAGCATATCCTGCAGTCCTGCCAAACTGCAGAATCCAAAGAGTGGCACCGCCCTGCTAGGAAACACTGCCTGACCAGAAGTGATTGCAGAGCCCAGCTAGTGGCTCCACCTGACCATAGAACACCGTCAGCAGCCCCATCGAACTAGGGAATCCATCAGCATCTACTTGAATAGGCCCAACCAACCACAGAGCAGAGCCAGTGGCAACCCCCACTGACCTCCAAGCATGAGCAGTGACCTTACCCAACTAGAAACCCTGATAGCAAGCCCAGCCTATCCATGAACACTATAAGCTGACCCATCCAGTACACCAAACTGAGTTGACTGGTGAAGGTCTTTCCCTGATGAAGTCAGCCTGCAAGTTCTAAAAATACTCAAGAATACTCAACAGAGAATACTATACCTGGAAAAGCTGTCCTTCAAGTATGGAGAAATAAACACTTTCTCAAACAAACAAAAACTGAGGGAATTAATCACCACTAAACAAGCCTTACAAGAAATGCTAAAGGAAGATCTTCAAGCTGAAATGAAAAGATAATTAACATGGTAAAAACATATGCATGTGTAAAACTCACCAGTAAAGGTAAATACGTAGTGAAAGTTACATTCTCTAATATTGTAATAATGGTGAATGAATCACAATTCTAGTTTAAAAGTTAAAAAACAAACATGTTAAAAACTATATATTAATTATTTATTGGATACACAATATAAATTTTAAAAATATTGCAACATCAAACCTTAAATGTGAGGGGGGAGAGAAGAAAAAATATTGTTTCTGTATGCTATCAAAGTTAAGTTATTATCAACTTAAAACAGCAAGTTATAACTATAAAATATTTTATGTAAGTTTCATGATAACCACAAAGGAAAAATCTGTAGTAAATACATAAAAGATTATGATAAAGAAATCAAAGCATACTACCCCCAAAGTCATCAAATCACAAAGGAAGACAGCAAGAGAAGAAGCAAGGAACAAAGGATCAGAAAACAATGAAAATGGCAATAGCAAGTTCTTACCTATCAATAATTACCTTAAATGTAAATCAATTAAATTCTCTAATCAAAAGACACAGAATGGCTGAACAGGTTTTTTTAATTTAAAAATTAAAAAACAAGATCCAATGATTTGCTGCCTACAAGAGACTTTAGCTTTAAGGATACACATAGGCTGAGAGTGAAGGGATGGAAAATGATATTCCAAGCAAGTGGTAACCAAAAGACAGCAGGGGTGGCCATGCTTATATCAGAAAAAACTAGACTTTAAGCTAAAAGTGGTCACAAGAGTCAAAAAAGTCATAATATAATGATAAAGGGATCGATTCAGCAAGAAGATACAATAACTGTAAATATATATGCACTCAACATCAGTACATCTACGTATATAAAGCAAATACTAACAACTAAGAGGAGAAATAAATAGCAATACCATAGTAATTGAAGACTTTGATACCCCACTCTCAACAATGGACAGATCATCTGGACAGAATGAATAAGGGAACAGCAGATCTGAACAACACTATACCAAATGGGCTTAACAGACATACAAAGAACATCCAACAGCAGCAGAATACATACCCTCTGGTGAGTGCATGAAACATGTTCTAGGATAGATCATATGTTAGGCCACAAAACAAGTATCAACAAATTCAAGAAGATAAAAATTATATCAAGTATCTGTTTTGACCACATGGTATGAAAGTAAAAATCTATAACAAAAAGAAAGCTGGGGGCTTCCCTGGTGGCGCAGTGGTTGAGAGTCCGACTGCCAATGCAGGGGACACGGGTTCGTGCTCTGGTCCAGGAGGATCCCACATGCCGCAGAGCGGCTGGGCCCGTGGGCCATGGCCACTGGGCCTGAGCGTCCGGAGCCTGTGCTCTGCAACGGGAGAGGCCACAACAGTGACAGGCCCACGAACCACAAAAAAAAAAAAAAAAAAAGCTGGAAAATATACAAAGGCATGGAAATTACACAACATTCCTGAACAACCAATGATCAAAGAAGAAATCAAAAGGGAAATTTTAAAAATCTTAACAAGATAAACAAACAAAAACAGAACAGAGCATAACAAAACTTATGGGATACAGCAAAATCAGTTACAAGAGGAAAGTTTATAGCTATAAACACATACATCAAGAAAAAAGAAAGACCTCAAATAAACAACCTGACATTATACCTCAAGGAATTAAAAAAAGAACAAAGTAAGTCCAAAATCAGCAGAAATAAGGAAATAAAAAAGATTAGAGCAGAAATTAGTGGAATAAAGAATAGGAAAAAAATAGAAAAGATTAACAAAATTAAAAATTGGTTCTTTGAAAATATAAACAAAATTAACAAATCTTAGGTAGACTAACCAAGAGAAAAAGAGAGGGCCCAAAAGAGGAGACATTACAATTGATTCCACACAAATACAAATGATCATAAGAGACTACTATGAACAATTATGCAGCAACAAATTAGACAACCTAGAAGAAATGGATACTTTCTTAGAAACCTACAAGCTACCAAGACTGAATCATGAAGAAAAAGAAAATCTGAACAGATCAATAACAAGCAAGGAGATCAAATCAGTATCAAAAAAACTCCCAACAACAAAAAAAGCCCAGAACCAGATGGTTTCACTGGTGAATTCTACTAAATACTTGAAAAAGACTTAACACCAATTCTTCTCAAACACTTCCAAAAAACTGAAGAGAAGGGAACACTCCCAAACTCATTTAGAAGGCCAGAATTACTCTGATACCAAAGCTAGATAAGGACAGTACAAGAAAAGAAAACAAGCCAATATCCCTGATAAATACAGATGCAAATTTTCTCAACAAAATGAACAATAAATGCTGGAGAGGGTGTGGAGAAAAGGGAACCCTCCTATACTGTTGGTGGGAATGTAAATTGGTACAGCCACTATGGAGAACAGTATGGAGGTTCCTTAAAAAACTAAAAATAGAACTACTATATATTCCAGCAATTCCACTCCTGGGCATATATCTGGAGAAAACCATGGTTCAAAAGTATACATGCACCCCAATGTTAATTACCATGCTGTTTACAATAGCCAAGACATTGAAGCAACCTAAATGCCCATCTATAGACGAATGGATAAAGAAGATGTGATACATATATACAATGGAATATTACTCAGCCATTAAAAAGAATGAAATAATGCCATTTGCAGCAACATGGATGGACCTGGAGATTATCATACTAAGTGAAGTAAGTCAGACAGAGAAAGATAAATATCATATGATATCATTTATATGCAGAATCTTAAAAAAATGATACAAATGAACTTATTTACAAAACAGACTCACAGATGTAGAGAACAAACTTATGGTTACTGGGGGGGAAGGGTGAGGAAGAAGGATAGATTGGGAGTTTGGGATTGACATGTACACACTGCTATATTTAAAATAGATAACCAACAAGGACCTACTATATAGTACAGGGAACTCTGCTCAATATTCTATAATAACCTAAATGGGAAAAGAATTTGAAAAAGAATAGATACATGTATCAGTATATGTATAACTGAATCACTCTGCTGTACACCTGAAACTAAGACAACATTGTTAATCAACTATACTCCAATATAAAATAAAAATTAAAAAATAAAATAAGCTACAAGGATATATTATACAGCACAGGAAATACAGCCAATATTTTATAATAACTATAAGTGGAATATAACATTTAAAAATTGTAAATCATTATATTGTACATCTGTAACATATAATATTGTACATCAACTATATTTCAATAAAATAAATAAGGAAAAATAAATGATACATCACATTAACAAAATGAAAGATAAAAATCACATGATCATCTCAAGAGAAGCAGAAAAAGTGTTTGACCAAATTCAACACCCTTTCATGATAAAAGCTCTCAACAAATTGATTATAGAAAGAACATCCCCAACATAATAAAGACCATATACAACAAGCCCACAGCTAACATCATACTCAATGGTGAAACTCTGTAAAATTTTCCTGTAAGATTAGGAATAAGACAAGAATGCCACTTTCACCACTCCTATTCAACATAGTACTGGAAGTCCTAGCCACAGCAATCAGGCAAGAAAAGGAAATAAAGGCATCCAAATCATAAAGGAAGAACTAAAATGGTCTCTGTTTGCAGAAGGCATGATCTTATATATAAAAAACCCTAAAGACCCCACCAAAAAACTGTTAGAACTAATCAATTCTGTAAAGTTGCAGGATACAACATCAACATACAATAATCAGTAGTGTTTCTATATAAAAATAACAAACTATCTGAAATAGAAATAAAGAAAATTCTATTCACAATATCATCAAAAATAATAAAATACTTAAGAATAAATTTAACCAAAGAGATGAAAGATCTGTATAGTGAAAACTATGACACTGATGAAAGAAACTGAAGATTCAAATAAATGGAAAGATATCCCAAGTTCATGGATTGAAAGAATTAATAATGTTAAAATATCCATATTATCCAAAGGCATCCTTAGGTTCAATGCAATCCCTATCAAATTTTTAAGAGCATTTTTCACAGAAGCAGAAATGACAATCCTAAAATTTGTATGGAACAACAAAACGCCCTGAATAGCCAAAACAATCCTAAGAAAGAAGAATAGTTAGAGGCATCCTACTTCCTGACTTCAAACTAAACTACAAAGCTATAGTTATCAAAACATTATCATACCGTCATAAAAACAGACAGTCCATAGATCAATAGAACGGAATCAAGAGCCCAGAAATAAATCCATTCATATACAGTCAACTAATATTTGACTAGGGATCCGATAATACTCAGTGGGGAAAAGATTAATGTTGAAATTGGGATTGGTGTTCAATTAATGTTGAAATTGGGATTGGTGTTGGGAAATATGGATATTTGCAGCAGTAAAGAGAGGAAAGGTCCAGAACACTCCAAAGTTCTAACTGTCCAGAAGTACAGAGTACACTCAGGGCCTGCATTAAACTCCCCTTTATTTATCTGCCTCACTCTGTCTCTAAAACACAATAGGCACCATATCACATCTATTAGTCTTATGACTTGTCTGTTACATGCTGTCTAACAATTTAATACAGCTTGTCCTGTTTGTTTCTTTTTTGGTTTTTGGTTTGCACATCTTGCTAGTCTAACTAGAATACAGGCCTCCTATTGCAAGTACTTTGACCCAAACTGCCCTTGTACCATGTATGGTTTCTTCATATGCCCACTGAATAGTGGAGCTAACAGTCAAAAAATCCAATTGAGAAAAGCACTTAGCCAAATAAGAAATCAAAAGCAACTCCATCTGGGGACTTCCCCAGTGGTCCAATCCCTGGTCAGGGAGCTAAGATCCCACATGCCTCAGGGCCAAAAATCCAAAACATAAAACAGAAGCAATATTGTAACAAATTCAACAAACGCTTTAAAAATGGTCCACAATAAAAAAAAGAAAAAAAAAGCAACTCCATCTGATCTACTTTCCTATGCCTCTTGGCTTCCTGATTTTCTCAGAATTCTATGTTTACTCACTTCCTTGCTTATTTATTTATATCCTTTCTCTCCCCCCAGATTTTATGCTCTAGGAAGAAAGAGATAGGTCTATTTTGTTCACCACTGTTTTCTCAGAATATAACAGAGTGACCTAGTTCAAAGTGAGCACTGATCACATATTTGTTGAATTAAGAGAATGGATGGATAAAAGGGCTCTGATGTCATTTTCTGTATGCAAATTTCTGAATTCCCTTAAGCCCAACAATAGGGGCGTACTAGAAGGAATGTGATCTCTTATTCTGCCAGCTGTGATTGTGGCTTATGGGAATTTTTCAGATGCAAGGGTATTTAAGAACTATTTTGGGGGTTATAGGGAATGAGAAAGAGTGGGCTGGGATAATGGCCTGACAGTTGGGCACCAGTATATTCAACAGAGACCTTACTTCAAACTATGTATTTACTAAACCACTTGTGCTGAAATTTGGCTTGTGAGGCCTTGAGTGAATTTTTTCCTCTTCCTACATTTTTTTAAACTTGTTTAATGCATGTGCTTTTTGAACTGGAGAAAAAAAGTCATAATTGTTCAGAGTATTACTGAGCACCTACTACATGCTCAGTTCGGTGACAGGCAGAATTGGGAAGACAAAGAAAGTAAGAGGCATGGCTCCTGCCAAAAAGGAACTCACAATTTAGTTCTAGCCTTAGAATGGTCCAAGGCTATATTTAGTTGTTTGTATTGCTGAGATCTCTGCAGGGCTTTCTCCTCTTTTTATATCAGCATTGGTCTAAAATTGATTCAAACTCAGTTTGGTAGTGTAGAAGCTGCAGAACCCAGGCAAATAGCCAAGAAGTCTCTCATATTTGCAAAACTGAAAGGCAGACTACTCAGATTTGTAAAGAAAATCTGGGGCATATTACTTGCAGATCCTAGGAGCAAAGAGAATTATTGAAAAGGGATTATGATGATTAATGTTTTTTTAAAGATATGACTGCTTTCTGGTTTAAAAAATGTTCTTTGAGTGATATCCTCATTTTTCAAGTGAAACTTCATGTTAATTCATATTGAATTGGCAGCTTTAAAATCTACGGCTCATTTGATAAGAAAGCTGGTTCCATCTGTAGCAGCTCTGTCTTTGAGTAGCAGAAACCCAAGGGTTTCTAAGGAGTGACAGGATAATACATTGTTACTTGGAGAGAAGGAAATACAGTTGGAGAAAGAGCAGTGCAGCCATGACAGTGAGCTTTCTGCTTGCCAGTGGTGAGTGAAAAATTAGATGCCAGCAACCTTAAACTGTTGTTATTATAGGGGACAGGATGCTTCTCCTGCAGCTGCAAACTAATGCTTCAGAGGCTACATTGCTTTGATTGGATAATAACTGCTAAAAATAGAAAGATGTGAAATATCATAAATGATGACAAAAACAGCTATGGAGAATCCTACAGAGTTGAGAGGTGATGCTGACATAGCAGTTTACATCTTTTGAAGTTGGTAAATAAGAGTCTTCTTTCTGTGAAAAAAGATATCTATAAAGGTAGAACAGTAGGAAATGTAGGCTTTTCTTTCCTTAGCAATGGAAGAAGTCTGTTTTATACAACTCTCCCTGCGGGTCCTCAAGGAAGCTGAGCAGAGGTAGGACTGTGATGTAGGTGAAGAATGAAGGACACTGAGAAATGGAATATCCCTGACCCTACACATCAGCTAGGATGTGTTAAGCCAGTTTTTCCTTTTATTCTTGAAACTAACTATGACAGTACTATTTGAATCCAAATATTTGTAGACTCCAGTGATGGAAATGAGCAATTTAATTGAAATACCTTTAAACAATAGAAGCATAAGTGCATGTGTGTCTAAAGGACGTTTTCATCATATGATAGCACATTATGACAGAAAGCCACGCCCTTATCACAGAGAAGGAATCAGGCCTTCTTGTTTGCAATGACAACAGGACCCATCTGTGGGTCAAAAACAGAATCAGGACATTTAGGCATACTTGTGGAAGACCTTTACATCTGGCATACCAAGAATTCAATCTATTTTGATTCTCCTAAGGCTGTTAAAATGCAGGTTTTCATAAGCATTAACAGCTAAAGCTCAAACATTACAGCCAACTTCAGTTAAAATAAGTAATAATTAAAATAAATTATTTTATTTAGTAAGATAAAATTTTTAGAATGAAATTTTGCCATTTGCAGCAACATGGATGGACTTGGAAGGCATTACACTAAGTGGAATAAGTCAGACAGAGAAAGACAAATACTGTATGTTATCATTTATATGCAGAATCTAAAAAAATACAATAAACTAGTGAATATAACAAAAAAGAAGCAGACTCACAGATATAGAGAACAAATTAGTGGTTACCAATGGAGAGAGGGGAAGGAGGAGGGGCAAGATAGGGGTAGGGGATTAAGAGGTACGAACTATTAGGTATTATAAAGTAAGTTATAAGGATATATTGTACAACATGGGAATATAGTCAATATTTAATAATAACTATAAATGAAGTATAATCTTAAAAAATTGTGAATCACTATATTCTACATCTGTAACTTATATAATATTGTACAGCAACTATACACTTCAATAAAAATAATAATAAAATAAAGACCTATTTAAACTGTAAAAAAATTTTTTTTATTAAAAGCCATGTTAGGGCTTCCCCGGTGGCGCAGTGGTTGAGAGTCCGCCTGCCGATGCAGGGGACACGGGTTCGTGCCCCGATCCGGGAAGATCCCACATGCCGCGGAGCGGGAGAGGCCACAACAGTGAGAGGCCCGCGTACCACAAAAAAAAAAAAAAAAAAGCCATGTTAGATACATTAAACCTGTAAACAGAATTGTGGTTTTCTTTCTTGCTTTTGTCTCATGAAATGTGAGGACAATAGTTAATGACAGAAAGGATTCACCTAAAACATATTCTCTTCATTTTTAAATTATTAGACTCACAATAAGAGACAAGGAAGGATTGTTTTTGTTTTGTTGCTGTTGTTCAGTTGCTTAGTGTTTTGATTTAGTTTAATTTGAAAAGCGGTTAAGAGGAGAAAATATAAGTGAGTTTTGGATCCCTAAAAACATATGAATGTTGCCTTGTTTGGTTGGTATAGGGAGAACCTCTGATCCCCCTAATCCCAAGAAATAAATTAGCACTTGTCAAAACAAAAATGAAGGCCTTCCTACCCCCAGAGTATTTGACCACACAGCCTCCCTCAGCACTTGTTTCTAGAAATGATATACCTATTTTCATGTCTGCAAATCTCCACTGAGAGACCCAGTCCAAATAATTCAGATATTCAAATGTCAGCTCTTGGGGGACGCGAAAGGAACTGTTTTCATTTTCAGTTTCCACTGCGCATTTGTCCTCCACTCAACCTTTTTGAGATCAGTAGGCAGTCTGCAGGGTACAATCAGAAATGAAAACCCATCCAGAACATGGAGAAATGCATGTTGGACCAAGGAAACAGCACAGGGAATATCTACTGAATTCTCCAGTATTTAGCATGTGTAATTTTTCAGTAAGGAATGTGCATTAGGGAATGTGGAAGGCCAGAATTTCTCCCTCTATACTCCCTCTTTTTTTAAACCATAAACAGAGTTCTCTTTGACTGAGTTTAGAGGGGCTTCAAGAACAGAGGCCATAGGAGGCCAGTGTTGGCTCCAAATTCTAACCATAAGGATTGTCCAACATTTGCATTCACTCAGCCTCACTTGAAATCTCTGGTTCTGGAAAGAAAAAAAAACTTGACAATCTGGTTAACATCTGGTTTTCTGGCAGCAACTTAAAACTTTGCTGCAGCTCTCAGTTTTAAGACATTGTGGAACTCCCTGTAGATAGTGCCTGATCTTGGAAAGTTTAATGAAGCAGATGGCTCTCTTAAATAGAAAAATCTAACTGCAGGAGGCAAACACCCAACAAGCTCCCTGAAAGGAGCAATTGTTCTATTCTCCAACACCCACTCTGCCAACACCATAGGAAATCACTTTACAACTTGTTACCAACTTTCTAAAAAATGAAATAATATTAAAGACCAAAGTAGTCAATTACAGCCTTTTATCTCATTTCTCAATCTCTTGGTTATCAGCATCTTCTATAACTTTTTCTTAAAGAAATTCAAATTTCTTCGTTATCTAGAGTCTTCCCCCATCCAGGATAAAGATTTTATTTAATATTATTTTCCTTCAAAACAAGGGAGCACCCATTTAAACTTCTGTTCCTCAGAACCACCTTCTATTCTAAGGTTTTATATCATTTCAATCAATTATTTTCATTAATACATCAACAAATCCTTCATGGCTTAGGATGCACACATCAGGAAGTGCCTCATAATAAGATGTTGTGTAGTAAATAAATGCCTCTCTGTTCACAACTCCTTCTAGAACCTCAAAGGAACAACTTAGCAACTGTGACTAATACCTTAAATCAACCACAAATACTCTGAACACCATATTTTTCTCCTGTACGGAGGAGAAGAGAAGACATATGCCATCCCACTTGGCATAAGAATGAAATTCTAGTACCTACAGCATGAGAAAAACTACCTGTAGTCCCTTAGAATGTCAGCTTCTGGTTGTTTCAATATTTACTGAGAACCTACATGGCAGAACTGTGCTTATTGCTGGACATACAAATAGTGAAAGAGAAAACACGGATCCTGCCTCACACAGCTTATAGTCTAATGATTTCCCAATCCTTCAGCCACATTCTACTGTGAAAATATGATAGATGAAGCACACATGTGTCACACACTGCCGGAGGTGAATTCAAAATTATAGGCAATTCTCACTGTGCTATCCCAAACTCCACCTATTTTCTTCCCACTAAGGAAAATGTTGAAATTCAAATGAATAAGAGTGACATCTTTATAAACATAACTTTGAATGTACTCTTAAATTTTAAAAGGGCTTCATAAACATTGGATCTTTCTGATTAATAATGAATTACTGGCAACAAATAATTAACCCCTCACAAATTATGATGGGATTCCAGGGTATCTACATTGGGCTTGAGAACCACAGCTCTAGTTACTACTTCTTTAAAACTACTTTAGGGCTTCCCTGGTGGTGCAGTGGTTGGGAGTCTGCCTGCCGATGCGGGGGATGCCAGTTCATGCCCCGGTCTGGGAAGATCCCACATGCTGCGGAGCAGCTGGGCCTGTGACCCATGGCCGCTGAGCCTGCGCGTCTGGAGCCTGTGCTCCGCAATGGGAGAGGCCCGTGTACTGCAAAAAAAAAAAAAAAAAACTGCTTCATAGGTTACAATCAGTTTTACTCCCAACATCTCATTCAACTTTTATAAACATCTTGTAAGATAAGTGGGGCATGCATTATTAGCCCCATTTTATTGATAAGGAAATTATGGCTCAAGTCACTCAACTAGACAGTAGCTAATTCTCTTGTAAGGTCTTGTGGCTCCAGATGACATGCTCTTATACTAATGTGAGAGTTAGCCATATATATCTTCCAGGTAACAAAAAAATACATAGTGAGGGCTTTACAAGCATGAATAACTACAACTGAAACACTGACATCAGAGAAAGTGGAGAACAGAACTCTGAGGAATTTGATAGTTGTCTCCATGCTGTATAAACTAGGTCTAGAGCATATGTATGGTGCCCAACTTTGTCCAGATTAATACATCTACAAAACAAGTCAATCATTTCCTCTCTTTTGCCCCCTTCAATGTTAGAGAATGCCCACATCCTCCTCTCAGGTCATCACCTAGCCCATTCCTGCTGCAGAGATAGCAAGCTTCTCTGAGCACTGCTAGTTGGACCAGAGTAGAAACGGGACCCAAGCTAGGCCAATCAGATTCTCATTCTCTGAAATTTGACTGTTGGATATGTAAGACATGTAAAGTCAGGGCTGAAGTGGCCATGCTTAAGATATGAATGATGATGAGCAAACAGAAAATCAGACTATAAAGAGAAACAGAGAAGGATAAAATAGAAACACACACAAAAAGAGAGGAGAGGGTCCAGAGGGAGAAAATAATAGCAAAAAATAAATAAATGTTTCACTCGCTGTACATTCCCATATGAGGCACTAGTCCTCTGTGAGTCCAAACAGTATGTCTTGTCCTTTGAGACACTCCTGTATCCTTCCAGTAAATTTCCTTTTCTTCTTCTCCGTCTCCTCCTCCTCCTTTTTTTAACTTCATTCAGTTGAAGTAGATGTCTGTTTCTTGTAACTAAGAAATAGTTAAGGCTATCTATAAATGCCTGTTTTCCAGACTAGCAAGGCTAGAATACTTTCTTTCATTCTCAGGTTCCAAACTTTGGGGAAGACCAAGGTCATTTGTAAGTAGAGACCATACCCACTCTTTGGTTTAAGATAAATCTGCCCTCCCCAAAAATTCTGCCCCCCTCCAAATTTTGTTGCTCTACATTCTATAATCCCAGAAATCTATTATTCATACTTCCTAGGTTTACAGCCTAGGTCAGCCTCCTCATCAAACATTTGTGATGAACCCAAATCTTTTATTCCAATAGCTTATTACTGTCTTTTTCCCTTCCTAATTTTAAACTTTACCAGTTTCATTCTTTCATTCTTTCCTACTGCCAATTTCTGTAGGGGATATGGGGCACCATTTACTCTGTCTCATATCATTATATTTCTTCTTATTTCATTAAACAGCCTTCAAAATTGTCAAAATCAACATTGACTTTTGGCCAATATAAAGTAGAACTTCCCCAGTACATAGGGCAGGTATAACTATGACACTATATTAGTCGCTATATTTTTTGCTACCAAAAATAGAAGTCCTACTCAAATTGATTAAGGAAAGGGAGGAACTTATTGGCTCACATGACTATGGAAAAGACAGTAAACAAAGTGCCAGTAGGACTTCTTCATTTTTTTTTTTATTTTTGATGTGGACCATTTTTTTAAAGTCTTTACTGAATGTGTTACAATATTGCTTCTGTTTTATGTTTTGGTTTTTTGGCCGTGAGGCATGTGGGATCTTAGCTCCCCAACCAGGGATTAAACCTGCACTCGCTGCATTAGAAGGCAAAGTCTTAATCACTGGACCACTAGGGAAGTCCCTAGAAGGATTTTTTCATTTTTAATCTCTACTATTTTTCTGCCTGATGTTTTCATTTTCTCCTCTCACAGAAGGGTCTTCTCCACATGACAAAGCACCTAGCCACTGAGAGCATCTAAGCTTCACAGTTTCCCCTATGCAGAAGGCTGAATTATTTTCTGCACTTGGAAAACTCCCAGGGAAGAACTCTTATTGGCTTCGTTTGGATCAGGTATTCACCTGTCAGCCAACTGTGACAAAGAAAGGCATGGTGCTGACTGGATTGGCGGCTTCCATCAGAACCACATGGTTGGAATAGGGATAGGGGCAGTACTCCTCAAAGAAGAGGAAGTATGCCAGCAATTCCACTTCTGGGTATGGACCCAAAAGAACTGAAAGCAGGGTCTTGAAGTGATAGTTGCACACCCCTGTTCATAGCAGTATTATCAACAATAGCCAAAAGGCGGAAGCAATGTAAGTGCCCATTGATGAATGAATAGAAAAATAGAATGTGGTCTATACATACAATGGAATATTATTCAACCTTAAAAAGGAAGGAAATTCTGACACATGGTACAACACAGATGAATCTTGAGGACATTTTGCTAAGTGAAATGTCAGTCACAAAAATATAAATACTGTGTGATTCCACTTACATCAAGTACCTACAGTGGTCAGATTCATAGAGATAGAAACTAGAATGGTGACCGTCAGGGACTGGGAGGACAAGGGGATGGGAAGTTGTTGTTTAATGGATATGGAGTTTCAGTTTGCAAGATAAAAAGAGCTCTGACAATAATATGAACATACTTAAACTACCACTATATTCTTTAAAATGGTTAAGATGGTAAATTTTAAACAATTTTTAAATTTATTTTTTTAACTGATAAAACATACTTAATATAAAATTTACCATCTTAACCATTTTAAAGAGTACAGTTTAGTGGTACTTTAAGTATGTTAAAAAAAATGTTTAAAAAGAAGAGGAAGTACTATTCCCAGAAGGACAGGGTGACAGTCAGATGAAACAACCTAGGCCACTGCAGTTAGAGGTGGGGAGGAAGACTGTTTATCCTAGCAGTAATGGGAAAGATTGCAGGGATGAGTGAGCAAAGGAACCATGGTGTTACCCTAAGGAATGAAAAGAATCTTGTCTAGAATAATCACACACAACCAGAATGGACAGGAAAGAAAAATGCAGCAAAGCTACCAACAACAGCTTCATAGAGATCTACAGCTTATAACTATAAGCCAGGGACCATTTTTCTGGCATGCGGGGGGTGGGGGGAAAAGAATTTAACAGAAGTTCCAATTGCATTCACAAGTTTGACTTCTTTAAAATACACTTTTTTTTTTTTTTTTTTTTGGTGGTACGCGGGCCTCTCACTGTTGTGGCCTCTCCCGCTGCGGAGCACAGGCTCCGGACGCGCAGGCTCAGCGGCCATGGCTCACGGGCCCAGCCGCTCCGCGGCATGTGGGATCTTCCCGGACCAGGGCACGAACCCGCGTCCCCTGCATCGGCAGGCGGACTCTCAACCACTGCGCCACCAGGGAAGCCCTAAAATACACTTTTAAAAAACTGAATAAAAACCAAATGCAGGATAGCAATATTAAGAAAAGCTGAAGATATCCTAACTCTACAACTCAGTAATTCCACTCCTAAATATATATCTTAGAAAAACTCTTACCCATAATTACCAGACAACATGATCCAGGAATCTCTCTAGCAATGTTACTTGCAATAAGAAAACATGAAATCAACTCAAAATGTCCCTTGACAGAATGGTTAAATGAATAGTGGAGAGTTTTTTTTCATACAATAGAAAACTATGTAGTAGTGAAAATAAACGAACTACAAGCTACCCACATTTACATGAAGAATAATGTTGAGCAAAATAAACAGAATACATATTTATTTATATAAAGTTCAAATCCTGCATGCTCAAAAATCGTTTATGGAAACACGCAGATATAAAGTAAAGCTTTAAATCCCACTACTGGGCATATACCCTGAGAAAACCATAATTCAAAAAGAGTCATATACCACAATGCTCATTGTAGCTCTATCTACAATAGCCAAGACATGGAAGCAACCTAAGTGTCCATCGACAGATGAATGGATAAAGAAGATGTGGTACATATATACAATGGAATATTACTCAGTTATAAAAAGAAATGAAATTGAGTTATTTGTAGTGAGGTGGATGGACCTAGAGTCTGTCATACAGAGTGAAGTAAGTCAGAAAGAGAAAAACAAATACCGTACGCCAGCACATATATATGGAATCTAAAAAAACAAAAAAATGGTTCTGAAGAAACTACGGGCAGGACAGGAATAAAGACGCAGACATAGAGAATGGACTTGAGGACACAGGGAGGGGGAAGGATAAGCTGGGACAAAGTGAGAGAGTGGCATGGACATATATACACTACCAAATGTAAAATAGATAGCTAGTGGGAAGCAGCCACATAGCACAGGGAGATCAGCTCGGTGCTTTGTGACCACCTAGAGGGCTGGGATAGGGAGGGTGGGAGGTAGACGCAAGAGGGAGGAGATATGGGGATATATGTATGTGTATAGCTGATTCACTCTGTTATAAAGCAGAAACTAACACACCATTGTAAAGCAATTATACTCTAATAAAAGTGTTATAAATAAAGCTTTAAAGAAAAGCAAGAGATGGTAATAGTTTTCAGAATAGAAGCTATCTCTGAGTAGATGGATGGGAGGGGTTTTAAGAAAGGACATGCAAAGGACTTAGAAGGTACTGATCTATTTCTTAAGCTAGTTGGTGATTACACACGTGTTCAATTTATTATTAGTCTAAATGGTACATAAACGTTACACATATACATTATACGACCTTTTAGGATACAGTTTATAGCAAAATGTGGTCTTAGAAAGCTAAATAAAGAGAATTCTTTTTCACATGTCTCACTGTGCTGACGCTGTAGGACCAAATTACTATCTAAAAGACACTGGACTACAGGGTGTGTTTGAAATCAGCTACCCAATATTGAAATGTGCAACAAACAAGGATAGATTTTATTTTGCATTTGTCTCTTCAATGCATTTGTGTTTTTATATTATCTTCCAAGACTCAGAAGACAGAAGAAGAAAAAACATAATGGAAAAAATTATCTGGGAGGAAAAGTTAACATTTAAACATATTGCCCAATAGGCAGGTAGAATTATGCATCTGCACAATTCACAATAAAGTTCTACATGAGCAGCTGAGAAAAAAGAAACAAATATGGAGCTGGAGATCTGATAAAAATACATCCTCATTTCAATGCTTTATGCTTGCAAAGGGTGGTTCAAATCACAGCTCCTCGTAGGTTATATAAAGCCTTACCCCATGAGTGAAAATATTTCTGATTAGAACACTCCCCAGGTTACCTACTGTGTTCTGTTTATTCAGCTTATTTCAAACATTTGCAGGGGAGGGGGCACAACATTTACACAGAGAAAAAGGACGAAAGCTGTGACGTGGACTTCTGGCTTGACTTGGCAAATTGGAACAGGCCCATGGATATAATACCCAGATATTAAAGTTCATGGACACTGAATTTGTCTCTTTCAACCAAGTAGGGTGATTAATCACTGCTGAAATTTTTGACATATGGTCCTGGACTAGTTGACCTTTGCTGGAAGTTAATACGTGTTTCAAAAGGTCTCCACATAAGGGGATTAAAAAATAAGTAAACTAGTGGCTTATATATGCTATTCAGAGTGATGGGTATCTAGAAAATGTCCTTTATCAACCTCTGAGCAGCAAGAGACTTTATCAATCATTCCATTTGAAAAGGAGCATTCTCTCCCACGATAGAGGTAGGACAGATTTCATAAATAGTCTTTGGGCATTTAAAAGAAAAGGTTTCGCACACAAGAGCTGTCATCTGTTTTTTCTTTCAAAAGAATATAAGTGGGAAAACATGCGGGGGATACGGTTTATACAACATCTGTTCCCTCTGAGTCTCTCTGAGGCCACAGAAAATTATCCAAGAATACTGGATACCAAAGGGAAAACAAAATTGGTGACCTCACACAACCCAAAATAAAGACAGAACATGTACAAAATAGTATCTGTAGGAAAAATTAACTTGAAGCCTATGTTCTTTTTGGCAGGGCCACAGACATGAACGATAGCACAGGAAAAAATTACTCAGAACTATATAAATGAACTTCACTGTACACAGCTTTAAAAAAAGTTCCAACAGTTGCAAAACAAAACAAAAAGCAATTCAAAAATTGTCCAAGACCACAGTCCCCAATCATCAAGTCTGCCCAAAGAGAAGAGGCCAATATGGAAACATTGTGTGGGTTAGATTACAGGACCTTCCTTTTGGAATATCTCCTCAATGCCTATTCAACACTCAGGCAACATTTATTATTTGCTCCTAAATACAGTTTTCTGAAATTAAGCTCTCTAATGAGTTGTCCTATTAAACTACCTAGAAACATATTTGTACACAGATGACAGAGAGGACCTTTTAAATTTAGCAAGATGTATTTTGTTATCTTTGTATGTCACACTTCACACAAGAGAGGAAACTGCAAACAGATTCTACTTAACAGAACCTTTCTTTGGATGAAATGAGCTCATCCATTTGGAAGCTCTGATCAAGGTGAAAACAGGAAGTGACGTCCTTTAAAATACCTTAGAAATGATTATAAATAACAGTGATCTGAGAGGGTCAGAAAAGAGAAGTTTTCCTAATCAATAAGTAACTTTAGAAATTATGATCCTAACAAGGTTCCAATGTGATTTTTTATGCCAGTGTTCTACCCAGCAGAGACCTTCCCTGGAACCTAAAAGTGCTATGAAATGGTGGAAACTAATGGGGTGAATATTTTTAATTACATAATTTTTTTTTACAGCCCCTCAGCTCTCCTTTCTATTGGAATTAGAACACAGAGAGATACAAGGCACCTGTGCAGAGGTAGTTTAGAGACAAATTGTGAATTGTCACTGTCCCAACACTTATTTTTGTTGTATATAATTTTTCTTTAACACTCCACTCTTCTACAGTCAGAAAGACATCCTCTTTCCCCAACTCCCTACATTTACCAAAAGGTAAGTGCTCTAATGACCCCCTACTGATGGCTTTCTGATATATCAACTTTATAAACTACTTAACCCAACTCAATCCATGCACTGACAGCAAATTGACTTTGTCCCAAGGTCCTATTCTAATTAATTGGTAATGCCTCCTGTAGCATGTAATGGCAAAGATTCTAAGGCCCAATCGAGATTCAGTGGCAAAGAATACCACAGCTGATTTGCAGGAGTAGAGGATGGTTACCATATATGCCATGCATTTGTCATCCTTATGCAAACGTTACTCCTCCCAGATGCTACAATTCTATAACTTTCTTTTAACACAGTTTCACCAGACAAGTTCTTTACCCAAAAGTATAATTCTGAAAGGAGAGAGCTCAGTCCTGTAGCTACTTGACGGAGGAGAATATATGGGGTGGACTCAACTTTGCAGAACTTCTCAGTTCACCTTACATAGAAAGCAACTGCAATGAGTTAAGAAACAAGGAAGTATAGGGCTTCCCTGGTGACACAGTGGTTAAGAATCCACCTGCCAATGCAGGGGACACAGGTTTGAGCCCTGGTCCGGGAAGATCCCACATGCCACGGAGCAACTAAGCCCGTGCACCACAACTACTGAGCCTGCGCTCTACAGCCTGCGAGCCACAACTACTGAGCCCGTGTGCCACAACTACTGAAGCCCACAGGCCTAGAGCCTATGCGCCGCAACAAGAGAAGCCACCTCAATGAGAAGCCCGCACACCGCAATGAAGACTAGCCCCCACTCGCCTCAACTAGAGCAAGCCCGCGCCCGGCAATGAAGACCCAATGCAGGCAAAAATAAAATAAATAAAATAAATAAATTTATTTTTTTTAAAAAAAGGAAGTATAAAAGGCACACTTCTTATATGTTTGTTTTAAATAATAGTTCTCTTCCGCTAATGGTGGCCTGAAAGGAAACCAACAACAGTCTAGGCAGCATTGTAATGTGGTAGAAGACAGCCGTGTTGACCTTACATATGCATAAAGGCATGTAAGGTTTGGAGTACAAGATATAGTCTAGTGCCAATAAAAACATGGATACATAAAACAGCACTTCTCTTTATATAGAAGTATTTTTAAAGGTGAGATGACTATGCCCTTTGTAAATGGGGCCTCTCTAATAAAACAAAGATAGAGTCAGACCAAATCATTGCCATGAGTTTAGAAGTAAATGGACTCAGAACCAAGGAACAGCCAGTTTGCCTCAGAACTGTGCAGTGCTTTCAGAAGGGGGCCTTCCTACTTCCTCCACCTCCCCTCCATCCCCTATTCCCTGTAATACAAAGCATTTACAAAGACAAGTGGAAATGTGGATTCGCTGCCTGTTGTAAACTTTAAATGGCCTTGGCTCACTTCTAGTATGTCCTAAAATATTCTAGATAGTCTAGAAGATGTTCCAGCCAATCTCTCTCAGTAGCTGCAAGTTTTTCTTTTGGCTAAGGACCATTTTTAACCTCTTAATACATATCCAGCTCTTCTTTCAGGTTCTATGGCTAAACTTTCCTCTCCCCCATATCCCATAATCAGTATTTCTCTCCTTCTATATAATGTTGTCTCTAATAAAAAATGAGAGTCAGGCTAAAATTACTCTGGTATCCTTCATCCATTCTATTGGATATCTGAAGACCATCAGATTTCTTATAGGCTAGAGACCGCCTTCCAAAGCTTAGGGTAGGGAAGGTTAACAGAATTGAGAAGCACCCCATGTTCCTCTTTCTTGATCCTTTTTCTCTTAAACTTCATAAAAACTTACATGGAAACTGATTAAGACAAAGCCCTTCCAACGTGTCAGAGAGCTAGGATGTTTTCTTTCCTATTACTTTGAAAATGTACACCCACCCTTATCCTAGAAGATCCTTAAGAATAATTCTAATCATGGTCTCAGGCTCAGGGATTGAGAAAGTATTTTTGGTTAGGTAGGTCCTTCTGTAATATCAGATTACTCCAAAAGGAAGGTGTTTTCTCCACCATCTCTGAGATCAGCCCATCGTTAAATATTTTCAGAACTTTACAGTGGAAGACAGTGAGCCTCAGCAGAGTCAGGAAATTCAAAAAGGATCTCAAAAAATGTGACCCAGTACTGTTTTTTTAAGGACAGCCATTCAGACAGAAATCTAAATGCTCTGGTAAACTGATGCTGCATATATGTCACACTGAAAGGAAGACAGGCAGAATTCAATTACTATTCACCAAAATCCTCTAATGAGATAAATGTAAAAGGGGTCTATCCAAGTAGGGAAAGGCAGGAGACGGTTTTTTTAGAAAAAGATCAAACAACTTTCTATGACTTAAAAATCCCTCATGACCTTGTCACTCTCTACCTTGATCTCCCTATCTGCCAACACTCTTCCATATACATCACACACAGGATTCTAGTGGTTCTGTTCTCTCAGGACTCTGAATCTTTGCAGATTCTGTTCCTCTTCTTTGGGCAGCTCCCACTTCCAGCTAACTGCCAGTCATTCAAGGACCAAGGAGCACATTCACAGGGAAACCTTCCTGACCTTCTTTTCTTTTCAGGCCTGGCCTTTGAACATGCATCCCTAGTGCTCTCTAGTAATTTGGAGAGTATTGAGTGTCTTTTCTCACCAAACTTAAAATCTTGATGGTAGGAAGCATTCATTTTTTTCTTTCCAGCCATAACCCACAACTAAGCACCTAAGAGACCTGAAATAATATTTATTGAGGAAAAACAGTGTAACTATTTAACAGATGTAAGAATGAATGTTTAAGTAAATAGCTGAATCCAAAGGACAAAATAATGGAAGATGTTTTTACGGCAAGTTGGGCTGCAATGCAGAGAAGTGGGTTCAGAAAACTAGTATTGGATTTAATTATATATAAGGAGTTTGCAGGAAGACAACCTAGTTCCTGGCAGAGCTGGGGCATTAAGCAGGGCTTCAGTCAAAAAATGACATGGCAGAAACTGGAGTCCTCAGTAACCAGAGAAGGGGAGTAAAAAGAAGTTGATCATAAAGTTAGAAGTGGTCAGGCTGTTGTCACCCTACAGAACAGGACAAGGAGTCAGTCATAGTGAACCCAAAAATAAGCAGTCATAGCAGGAACTGAATAAATGGAGAATTAGGCTACCAAGTTTGGAGTGAGACCAAGAACAAGACTGACTTGATGCTGTACTGGTAAATTATGCACGGTGGGCTCCCTATGTGACCCTCACCTTTCTAAGATTAAAAGGAGGGCTGCCCTCTAGAGCCTGAAGTGGAACTGCAGTCAGAAATGTGCACCAACCACGCTCAACCTCCTAGGACTGAGGGATTTAAAAGGACAGAGAGTGAAGAGGGCATTAACACTTTTATCATTGTTTATTTTATAAATATCTGCCATACCCATCCCTATTAGCCCAGAATACTATTAGTGCTTTTATTTCTTTTCTAGTGGATATTCATCATCATAATCCCATTTTGGAAACGGTTCTTCCTCTACCTCAAAGAGCCTTGCTTCCACCAGAATGAAGGTGAACATGTGACCCAGACTGGGCAATCAGATTACATCATCCCTCTAGGCAAAGTGGTTATTCAAAGATGGGCACCAAATCCAGGTAAAGCTGATCAGAGTTCCTCTATTAGCTTTTGCTGAAATTCCTAGCGGAAAGAATAATGTAAGCCTAGATCAGTCACTGGCCAGCCATCTTTGCCTCTTCATGGAAAGAGTCTTCTTAAACACGAAGCTAACACAGAGAAAACCAGAGTTGAGACAGACCAATTCTCATTGGCATCAATTGTACCCCAGCATCCAGTTGTGCCTCAATCTTGAATTACTATATTTACTTAAATAATAAAATACTTTATTTTTGCTTAAAATAAGCTGTTTTGAGTTCTTGTTACCTGCTACCAGAAAACAAAAACAAAAACACTTATTGAACTTTCTCCAATAAAATAACACGCAAAACATCTAGCAGAGTGTCTGGCCCAGAACAGCCCTCATATTAGTTCCCTTTCCCCCATTCACAAAATCCTCATGCCCACTTTTCTTCCTTCAGCTTAGGGTATCCTTTTATCAACAATATATCTGTGTTCAGAACTCTCTTGTACATGAAAAACAGAAATATTTTTAGAAAAGAATTCTCAGCTCTCTCAAGGAATTTGTATTTTCTTAGATGATGAAGATCTCCATAGTCAGAGTTTATCCCAGGCATCTAGATTTCATGAGGAAAAGATAAGAAACTGATTATTCTCCTGGAACAAAATGTTCCTTCAACATTTTTATCAATACTAGGCATACATTCTCCTTTAACCTTCCAAATGTTTCAGGTATTTGTTTCACCGAAAAAGGGATAATTTTCTTGTTCAGATTATTTTGGGGGTTGCTGTCTGAAGCAGATGAGTTAAGATAAGAACTCTAAAAGGTAATCACATCTTCAGGATCCAAGGTTTAGTAACAATTAATAGACTCAGGTGGAAAAGATTTTTATTAATGCATTCCATAGTCTAGTCTTCATTTTTAAGATAAGTTTACTATATACAAGTAAATATATAGCCACTAGAAAAGCTGGATTTGTTTATATTGCTAAGTAAAATATAAGACTATAAATAGAATAAGCTAAATCACAATACTAACCTAATATTTGGGAAGTCACTACCACATGGTCTTTTACTTCTTAAAATATGACCCTTTTATAAATAAGGATAATATTTCTTCTGATAGGAAATTCTCTTATAAAGAAAAAAAATCAGAGCAAAATTAGAGCAGGACAAAGAACTCTGGTAAGTGCCACAGAAAGAAAAAGAATCTATAAACAGTTTTAAAATAATAATACAAGAGAATTGTAATACTAGATACATAATACCAGGAATGTCACATGATCCTTTACAAATAAACCATACAATAATAATGTAGCAATAGTGTTAGCTAACACATATTATTAATATATGTCAGGCACTGTTTTGAGAACTTTACATAAATAAATTCATTTTATCCTCACAATAGCTCTATGGGATAGGTACTTTTGTTATTCTCATTCACAGATGAGGAAACTAAGGTACAGAGAAGTTAAATAACTTTCCCAAGGTCACACAGATAATTGGTGTCAGAGCTAGTGTTTGAAACTAGGCTAAGAATGTTAACTGAAACTTTAGAAAGGGAGAAATCTCCATAGGTCTGAGTAGTTTAAGAGACATAATGGAGGGGAAGAACATGAGACAGTCCTCAAAGGATAAACAGGATATGGCAAGAAGGCACTAGAAAATGCCACAGGGAAGGAAAAGTGCATTGCATGCTTAGAGAACAGTGATTTGACCAGGTTGCCTGGAGCAACAGCATCATAAGATCACAAGCAATGGGAGGGCAGGGACCAACCATTCCTTACCAGTCCATGGCACATGATAGATGCCTACTAAATATTTTTGAATGAATGAATGAATAATACTAGATGCAGGGAAGTAGTTGGCATGAAGGCAAAAGGTTAAATTAGGGTCATATTTTAGAATCTCTTTGAAGGAAATCGAGCCTAGTAGTTACATTCATAGTCTCTGGAATCAGGTAAATCAGCTTCAAATCCCAGCTCTACCATTTATGCGCTGTGTGATCTTCAGACTATTACTCAAACTCTCTGAGCTTCTCTTTCCTTCTCTATAAAAGGGGGACAATGGTATCTACCATATAGGATTATTGTGAGGAATAAATAGAACAATGTACATACACAGCCCTTAGTATCTGGTAAATACTGAATAAATGGTAGCTACTTTTGATTGGTAAGCTAAGTAGTTTACCTATCAACTATTGGTAAAATGAGTCACTGAGCCACTGAAGGGGTGTAAATGATGAAGCAGGCACTCAAAAGAGATTAATCTGAAGAGGCAGAATTAAGTGGAGGGGGGACACACGGGAACAGAGACTGCTTAATGTGTTATTACAAGAGTCCAATGAAATAAGTGTCTGAATCTAGTCAGTGGCAGCAGAAATAGAAAGAAAAACTGGAACAAAACTCATGGTTAAAACAATTTTATGTAATTTCCCCTGTTGTGTATTGAACTAACATTCTAGTTTATTAAGTTAGGACTTCTATGAGAAATATATGTTAAAAACTCATTGTAACCATTAATTAAGTGCTAAGTTGATAGCAAAAAAAAGATAGGTGGAGAAATCCTACACAAATATTAATATCTAATGTGCCAATCCACCTTTTCCATTTGTAGACTCATCTATTTCAGTCAAATTACACTACTTGTACCCAATCCTTCACCTTTTGATAGCATGCAAAATTGTGACAGTTGTTTACCTTCTAATGGTGTATGTATTAGTTTAGAAGATCTTATGGACTTTTGTGAAAAATGACTAGTTTGGGAGCTGAAGAAAAATTTTTGAAGCCTGACACCACGGGTTAAATCTGTGCCAGAGTACATTTTAATTATAATGCAGTTAGTTTTAGGTTACCTACGGTAGCAGTGTCATCATAATTAGCTCTGTCAAATGTTCAAAAATAATTTTTGTAAATTACTCATTTAACTGTTTTCATCTTGCATATAGAGACATTCTTTTTTTTTTTTTTTTTTTTTTTTTGCGGTACGCGGGCCTCTCACTGTTGTGGCCTCTCGCGCTGCGGAGCACAGGCTCCGGACGCGCAGGCCCAGCGGTCATGGCTCACGGGCCCAGCCGCTCCGCGGCATGTGGGATCCTCCCGGACCGGGGCACGAACCCGTGTCCCCTGCGTCGGCAGGCGGACTCTCAACCACTGCGCCACCAGGGAAGTCCAAGAGACATTCTTTAATTAGGCATGAGTCAACTAACTGTTTCACAGGGTAATTTGCTGATATGAGTAGAGTTTATACAAGAAGCAGAGTGCAACCCTGGAAGATGCTTTTTATAAACCTTCCAGCCTTGCAGAAATGCTCTTGAGTGTTGCCTTCTTCAGCATGAACGCGATTTCCACATGTGGTGAACTACTCTTGTCAAAGTCAAACAGAATAATATATGGGAAGGTGCCATTTCCAACTAAGAATCTACAAAAATATAAGCCACTTTTTGTAGATTTTATTGTCAAATACCAAAGGTACATTAGCAGAGCTGACCTGATCAGAGAGAACTTACTTTTTCAGAAGCATCCAGAGATATAGACTAAGAATTGGGTTAAGAATTCCTATTTGCCCAAAAATAAGCTTGCCTCTATGTTTATGTAATTACAGTGTTCATGTCTATGATAACCCCTTTGTACAGGTGAGCAAGCCACCACAAAAAGCAGCCCCACCTGGCCCTCCGTACCCTTTCTTGTTCCAAAGCAGCAGGCCCTTTTCTTGAACCTATTCTTTTATGCTTCCTTACCTTCAAGTTCCCAGAACTGGACAAAACTCACCAGTTTCATTTTTTCTAGTTTGAGTTTAAGAATTGCAAAGAAGACTAAATGGATCATTCCCATCATAATTTTCTTTCCTGTGTAAACCTGATTTTATTCTTCTGTGCATTGACCAGAAAGACTGATGTCCAATTTCCTCAAGAAATTTTTCAATCACCTTCCTTTTTGTTCATCTCTATCATTGTATTAAGATTCACTGAAGAACAAAATAAGACAAAACAGTAATCTTTTAGGTACAAGGAAAAATTTGCCAATCTAATAAAGATCTAATTAGATTGACAACCATGGCTTGGGTATAAATTCTAATATCCTATGAATAGAAACTTATCTCATGGCCTCATCCAAAGCCTTCATGTTGCACCAAATATTAAAGCAATTTACTTTCCTACTGTTAAGAAAAAATGCCGTCACAAAAAAAAAAATTTTTTTTTAAAAAGAGAAAGGAAAGAAATGTACTTCATAGTTACCAAATAGGAAATAAAGGGGGGAAAGTGTATATGCTTTGGAATAAATTGCCCTTACCAAGTTTCCCAGAAATAAGTATACTCGAGCCCTGACAAACCCAAGCACAAATGAAGTGTCTGGACCAGGACATTTGAGTTGCCTGACTGGACAAGAAGGTGGGGTCTTCCTTTCAGGTACCTTCTCTAGCATGGGATTTCTTCATTTGAAGAGACACTGGGCCCACAGTAGGTCCACATGTGTGGAACAGGAAGGCTGCATTTGAAAATACATGACAGCCACTGTGGGTGACACAGCAACTGTGAGGCAGGAGGCCAGGACAGTGAACATCATGAAGCTTCAATGCAAACACTTCAAATGGTCTTCAAAGATTATTGCTAAAAAAAAAATCATTAAAACTATGTACCATCTATACTTTTAAGTTAATATTTAAACATCGTTATATGTTTAATAGTCGCCTCAGGTGTAATTCATGGCGTATATTGAAATGCATATGACTTAAATATTTGTTTTTTCAAAACCTCAGAACTGAATATTTAGCTCATTTGATTTAGAGAAAATATGTCATATTAACCTGATAGGTAACGCCGGTCCTCATTGTCAAATCCATCAGCCAAATCAGATTTATTTTTCATCCTAAAAAGCCAGGTTTCATTTTCACTTTAAATAAGTGTATTACTACACATGCCTGTGACAACCAGGTCACTTCTGAATTCCTATTCTAAGATAGAGAGTGAGAGAGAGAAGCCACAGGGACTCACCATGAGTTTACTGCATGAATGAACTAAGGTGCCACTGCCTCACCACCTATTTCTTACTGAAAACGTCTTTGCCTTACTCTAACTATTTATTCCCTATGGAGTTATGGATTCTCAACTGTCCCTTTGTTTGGCATCCAGAAATCTACCCAACTTAGGGTCATTCACCACAGTAAGAATCAGCATGGGGAAGAGGTTTGCCTTCCTTTCATAAAATGAGAGAAGTGTAATGTGACCATACAATGCAGTTTTATCCAAAATAACCCCAGTTCACACTTGCTGCCTCACCATAATTATTAAAATAGTTCCCTCATTCACTCTCAAAAGTGTTCCAGTTTGAATGATAATTACATGGTAACCCAAGAAAGGGCAATCGTGGAGGGCAGGATTGTAGAAATCCAACAAACCTCAGGCCCACCAGTATTAGGGGAAAGTACATATGAATGTTAAGAGTCTGGGATATCTTCATGCTCCCCCAGTGTGTGTGAACCCCCATGTGAAGACAGCTACCTTGGAACACTGTTCTACCTGACCAGAACTTTTGCTCTGAAATTTTTCTACACCAGACCTAAAATTATAAACAAAGTACAACTGTAACCCAAGCCAATGCCAAGGCCCATTATTTATTGAGAATCACTTGGAAGTCACTCTGTTGTTATCCCTGAGATGAAATAGCACCCAAAGTCTTTTGCCAGAACCCAAGGATGACAGAGTCACTCAAGACCCAAACACCTCCTACTCAATAATGCTATGCATAATGACTAAGTAGGCACTCCCTGCACATTTGTTTTTAAACTGTTTCTAGGCAGAGTCCACTGCCAAAATCCACATGGATCCACCTCCCCAGAGATGAAGGCTCCTCACAGGCACACACTGCAGGAGCATAAGTCTTCTGTGTGCAGAGAGAACATTCAGCATCTGTAAGCACTGGTGTCAAAATGGAGGCAGGCAGAAAAGAAACGCTGACGAGGAGTCCAAACCAATGTCAGCGTATCTTGGTTTGGAGTTTCTTCATCTTTGCCGCAGAGAAAATGGGCCCCCTAGATGAGATGATGATACTAGAAAAGCAACTTCCTATCCAGAATGGTCTTCCATGACCCTATAAGCCATCACAACTTACATATACATTGCCACAGGCCACGGCTCACCCCAGCACATCCATTCTGCCCGTGACCAAAGAGTGATCAACAAGTCAGAACACACACCTCCTCCCAACACACAAAAATACAAGCACACATTGTTATAGAGGGGGGCGCTGTGGTATTATCAAAAAACACCATCAAGCTGGAATCCCAGAGAAGCAGAAATGTGCTCTGGCCGTGCCCCTGGCTGGCTGGCTGTCTTTGGGAGACTGAGTTAGCCTCTCGGACTATCAGTTCCCCCATCAGTGGCAGAGGTGTAGTCATGCCCATTTTGGAGGGTGTTGTGTGGTGTCCATGAAGTGGTTTGTAGGCAAGTACTCTGCAGTCTGAGCAAGACGGCATAATTCCAGAGTTTTCTTAATCATGCACGTGACTCCTTCTGGCTCCATCAGAGCATGCCTCCTGCCTTTGATGAGTGGTGGACAGTCGCTGGTTGGTTAGTGACCTCTTTGTTCGCTGAAATATGTTTTGGAAAAGCTCTAACTCAAATAGGATGGACTTAAGAACATTATGCAATGGACTAATTTGCAAAAGCCACCATGAGGCTCTTCACTGAATGTACAAATTTGAGGACCCTGTAAGAAGATCCTGGGATACCCCTGACCTATTTTACTTTTGACTTTAGTTATGGGCTTTCATATTGGAGACATTTTGTGGGAGATACTCTGCTAGAACAATGTTTTACTATAAGGAAATTCTGCATCATAATAAATATAATACCCCAGAACAGATACAAAAATCCCCAGGCCCTACCTTAGAGCTTCTGATTCTAAAAACATAAAAAGGAGAGTAGTAATCTGTATTTACAGTGTATTTACAGACACTGTTATTCCTAACAACAGGCAAATTGGACATATATTGCCCTAGGGAATGGCAAATTAAAATAGTCACACTGAAACCTGTGGTGGGTGACTTTAGGTGGGTGACTAAATTTGGCTAATGTAAAATAGCAAAACATGAAAGAGAAAAGTCAAGTCACCAACTGGTCCTCAATGAAAGGTCTGAGATCATCTATCATAGTTAACTAGGAATGAGATAGAGAAGCATCAGGAATGGCTGTCCAGTTAATGCTTCCTCTAACAGCAACTGCATGGATCACTCTGGTGTGGTATTGAATTAAAAAAAAAAAACTTCAAACAAATATTCATCATAACCATATTTCATGAGCTCCAAATGTTGCTTGAGAAGAGGAGGTAACATATACTAGGCCAACAGATACAGCTGTCCAAGTTATACACTGCACAATTTAAGGGTTGCCATTCACTTTGATAATGGTAGAATGAAATCTCTCATACAATCCCTAGAGTTACATGGTGCAAAATCTGTACAAGCCTACTTAGTAACCCTGCATGAAGTGGGAGAGTACCATGAAACCCACACATTTCTAGAACCTGAAGACAGAAGTGTCACGCTTATTTTGCACTGACTAATTTTTATGTAGAATATTTAAAATATCATTTTTTAATTTGTAAATTTGCTTTCAAACTGATACTTCAAAGCTATGGGATATCAATAATAGAAGGAAATAAAATTGAAAAAAATTCTTAAACAATGTACCTGCTTTACTTGAAGAGTGAACTAAAAGGAAATTTAGAATCTGAGTTACCTAGTTGAAGACAGCATTGGTTGGAGAAAGGTGTCTAGATGTTGACCAGACAGGAAAGCTACAGATGTAAGAATCGTTGGTGGTGCCTGGCACATAGTGGGGGCTCCATCCACTCATTCAAGTGTTTATGTTCTCAATAAACTGGTTTGTGAGCATGTATTTTGTGTTCCTGGCTTTCCTCTCTGATGCACTGCAGCTCCTCGTCCTTGGCCAGAAGCATGCACAGAGTACCTTCAGCCTTTACTTGAACCCTTAAGCCTCCCTTCCTACTTTCAGCTTTATGGACAGCCTTCCTGTCTATTCCAGTTTCAAAGGCAGGACCCCAAATAAAGCATTATGGAACCACTTGAAGCCTAAAAGAAATAAAGATAAACTCCAAAGAAGGAATACTAGTTACATTATAAAACTGCAACAACCACACAGGCATAGCCATCAGAAGCAGAAGCCTATGAAATTTTAGTAGGTTGATTCTTCATAGCTATTTGCAAGACTATATTGTAGTATTATAGCACATTTTCCCATCTGCTCTTAGCACCACAGTGTGAAAGCCTACATAACCACAAGGCAGAGCCCCTAGATATAATCAAAGCTAAATTTGAGCTCAAAGAAAAAAAGGCCACAGTAACTGATTTTACATTAGAAAGAAGTCTTAAATGAAAATTGTCTGCTGATAATTCTTGGCAGACTCTGATTTTGTGCATGCATTTATACAATTATACAGCCTCTGATTATTAATGAAAAAATTTGTTTTACATGAAAATAGCATTATGCCTTCCTGTTAGTTTAAAATGGTGATTCTATTTAGGGGTGAACAAATATTTCAAAATGTCTTTAATCTAACTCTACACAGTTTATTTAATTGAACTACCAAAGACCTGATTCTATGTCATTGTTTTCAATATCTACATTAGGAAGTCCATGGAATTTTGAAATCAGAAAATGACAGTCTGTCATCAGTATTTAGAACACAACTACTAGAGAGAGAGCTGTGAAGCCTGGGATATATTTAAGATCAGGGTTGGGAGCAATGAAAAGAAGATTGGGAATGACCAAGAAACAGAAGACAGAATCCCTGACAAATATATGTGAAATCTAGCTATAGACCCAGACCACCAAGTCATGAAGCAGCACATCTGCAGTACAATCATAACTACTAGTATTCATTAATGTCATACAGAAGAGAGGTGTGGCTCTAAGGTGTAAACAGCAACAAGAGGGAGCAGCAGGCACTGTTTACATGTGGTAACTGACAATCTTAACTCACAATGTATAGTTGAGGAAACAAAAGCTCAGAAAGCCAAGTATCAATATGTAAATGGCTGTTAAAATTTTAACCAAGTCTGCCTGACTTCACTGCTTATGCTCTGTCCACTAGACAATACTACCTACCCTAAAGATGAGTGAATTGTAACCAGGTATTAAAGGAATTGATGCACAGGCAGAGCCCACAGAAGGCAGAAGAACAGACAAATTGGTTTATGTGATACAGAAGTTTGGGGGAGGTAGGCTGCCGCAGCTGATTGGCAGGGACTGTTACTGCAATCAAGCAGAGGGCACTGCGTAACACTTACAGCTGCCCTGCTTATCACAGTCTTCACACACTCTCTCAATGTCTATTCACAGCCCTGCTGGGCATGATATCCACAGCCTTGGCTGTACACTTGGAATCACCTGGAAAGGAAAACTTTTTAAAACTATAAATGCCTGAACAAAACACCCAAGAATTCTCAATAAATCCAGCTGGGGTGAATCCCAGGTATTGATGTGATTTTTAAAAATTGTTCAGGTGATTCTGATACACATCCAAGGTTGAGACACACTGACCTCAGCATAACGTTTTTAAACTATGGTTCAAAACACTGGTGTTCAAAAGAAGGGAAAGGATAGCTTTCAACCCAATTTTCAAAGGGAAGCAATGGGATAATGAGTAAAACATTACTAAGTCAATCTCTCATGAGTTTTCTTCACCCTTTGGTTGCTGCTACCACTTGTTTATAATATAATCTCATATGAGATTATGTGTGATTGAGCTCCAAAGATACGTTTAATAATTCTAAGTTTGTTTTATTGTTATTATGCTGTGCCACAAAGAACTCTCCAGTGTTCAGGCCCTCAGCCACCTGAATAAGTTTGGGAGCCAGCACTGCAGCACCTTGCAGCAGGTAGGAGGAGGCTATGAGGAGGCTAAATTGTGGAAATGGTGGGGGGATGGTCTGTACACAAAAGACAAAGGAGAAGGATACAAAACTGAACTAGTACACCTTACAACTCTCAGGAAATCACTATGAATATCAGAAGTTCAGAGCGCCATTTGGTTGCTCACCTCTCAAAAGAGATTTTTCCACAAAATGCCTAAATGGCACCACTCAATTCACCAAGAGTTGTCAGGTCTTTCGTAAGGGAATTCTCATAATGAGGCGAATGAAAAAGAGAATAGAATTGTGTGATTTTATGGCTCGATGGCTAAAGATTGATGCAAAGACCCACACTTAAAAGGATATATTTTGCTTCTGCTCATACTACCTTTACGTCAATTCTAGGAAACTCAGTTTCTATAAGCGTATGCCAAAGCAATAATTTTATCTGTAGATTCTGACGGTATGTCTGACTGATTAGAAGCTTCATTCTCAATGCTAAAAATAATGTAGATGGGAAAGGGCACTAAAAGTAGTAACAGCCACAAAGGCTAAGGAAAGAAATAAGGAGAGAAACCACAGAGTTACTCGTTTCTTGCTAAAATATTACACATTTTTCTTTTTGCCTTTACAACATCAGCCTGCTTTTGTGGTTCTGTGTGCTTCATATCATTGACTTAATAAATATAGAAAGTATTTGCCCAATGACTGACAGGGAACTGACATTTCTTTTTTTTTTCTTTCCTCTGAAGCTTGATAAATGTCACATGCAATGCTTTGACCATATTATACTCACTTATCTTTCAAGAAAGATATTTCTCAGTATTCTGTGCTCTACATTAATAAGAAAGGTCTCATAAGTGAAGGAGATTCTGCCAATTAAAGGACTGTTTTCTAGCTTCCACTACCAGAGATCTCTATGGTCTTTTTAACCACATGCTTCATACAGTATCTTTTGAGAAAAAGTAAGATGATATTTCCCATCACTTCTCTATTGTGCTGTTTAGCATTTACCATTTTATAAAAGTCCCCACCTCAACTTGAACAGAAATTAAACTTGCAATTTTAATATACCTCCATTAGGCAAGGCTGCCTCCATCATATAATTCAAATCACATGGTAAAGTGGCCTACCACAAATATGGAAGACTCTAGTCAGATCTCCCTCATAAAAGGATAGGTTTTTTTTTTACTTGTTAAAATATAAAATTTGGCAAATTAAAAAAAATTTTTATTAAATGAGCATCATTTTAAAATCGGTATTAGAAACCAATTTTTAAAGAAGTTTAACCATCAGAAAAATGTAAATCAAAACCACAATGAGCTATCACCCCACACCTGTCAGAATGGCTATCATCAAAAAGTCTACAAATAATAAATGTTGGCAAGGATGTGGAGAAAAGGGAACCCTAGTACACTGTTGGTGGGAATGTAAATTGGTGCAGCCACTATGGAAAACAGAATGGAGATTCCTCAAAAAACTAAAAATAGAACTACCATATGATTCAACAATTCTACTCCTGGGTATATATCCAAAGAAAAAGAAACCACTAACTTGAAAAGAGACATGCACCCCAATGTTCATAGCAGCATTATTTACAATACCCAAGATATGGAAGCAACCTAACTGTCCATCAACAGATGAATGGATAAAGAAGACATGGTATATAAATACAGTGGAATATTACTCAGCCATAAAAAAATGAAATTCTGCCTTTGCAACAACATGGATGAACCTAGAGAGTTAGTGAAATAAGTCAAACAAGGAAAGGCAAATAATGTATGTTATCACTTATATGCGGAATTAAAAAAATAAAACAAATGAATGAATATAGCAAAACTGAAAAAGACTTACAGATATAAAAAGCAAACTAGTGGTCACCAGTGAGGAGAAGGAAGAGGGAGGGGCAAGACAGGAGTACAGGATTAAAAGGTACAAACTACTATACATAAAATAAATAAGCTACAAGGATATATTGTACAGCACAGGGAATACTGGCAATATATTATAATAACTTTAAATGGAGTATAATCTATAAAAATATTGAATCACTATGTTGTACACCTGAAACTAATATAATATTGTACATCAACTATACTTCAATACAAAAATAAAATGAAATACAGTTTTTTAAATAAAGAAGTTTAATATGCTTCTCATTGGTACATAAGGTTTCCTTTAACCACACACACTCTGAGCTTTTCTTAGCTCAGTAGTGCTAAGAAGTAGTGCTAAGAGTAGTGAAATGCTCTTCCAGGAAGTTGGTCCTAAACTTTCAGTGAGGTTTAAATCAGTTGACCTCAAGCTGCCTCTCACTCTCAGCCAAGTTTCTCTTCAATGAGCAGTTAAAAGTCTAAGCGCTTCACCTAGGTTACATACTTAAAATGTAAAACCTTACTTACCTTTCCCCTGTTTGTGAATTCTGTTTTTTATTTATTTCCTTTCTAGGTATTGAAGAAAAAATGGCCATGAGATAAATAATTAAAGAGAACCCAACCAACCCCCTCAATATCACCAGCTTTCCTGAAAAGGACACATAATATTGTTAGCAGCCACATCCACCATCTATTCGACTTTTCAAAAATCTCAAACTATCTTTTATAATAGCTGTACTTCTGTGACATCGTCTCCCATTTGCAAAAGCTGCAAGTCGACACCCTTCAACATAATTTCCAGAGTTTTTGCTTAAAGGCTTATATGCATGTTAAACAGCATTGTTACAGGCTTTTTATCAAAGCCCCAAATGGTTTCACTGCTACTTCTATAGTATTTACAGACAGGAATAAAGTGAGAAAATCAATATATCCACAGCCACAGACTAAAGTCAAACTAAACCCAGAGAAAAAATCACCTAAAAAATACCTTTTTCCAAGGTCAGTTGTCAAGAGGATTAACAATAATCATGTTATACAAACCTTTCCTGAACACATAGTATCTATAAGCAGCTCTAGGGTTATCTGTTCCGGCATACTTTCCAGAACCTCCCCAGGTCAAGTTTAGAACTCTGCCTACCTTCTCTCCTAACATGTGTGTGCCAAATGGTATTTATCATATCATACTGTTATTGTGGGGTTACTAACAGTTGTGAAGCTACTTGACGTTAGGAACCCTAAAATCATAACAATTTGCTTTCTCTGCCTTCCCGGAACACTATTAAATACTGTTTCCTTTGCAAATCACTCACTTCTCTACATACATATGACTTAATTCACACAGTTTATTTTATCCATAAATATACATATTTTTAAGTCTCAAATCAGCAGAATTTAATAGCTTATGACTCTTCTCCTAGCTATTATTTATCTTAGTTTATTGTTTTCAGTAGCATACCAAGATGACATGTGATATGTTTACTTGTGAGTGTCAATATATTTAACCATTCTTTTGCCTTGTGCACAAACAAAATTTTAGTTGAAAAACATAAACATAGGTACAAATGATTGAATTTTATATTATTAGATTTTATCACTGACTTATTTACATACAAATATTTCTTTGCTATAAATTATCAGCTCTAGGTCAAGATCTTCCCCACAATCTGGAAACCATTTATACCTCTTAGCTCAACTTTAAAAGCACAATGCTGTGGGCTTCCCTGGTGGCACAGTGGTTGAGAGTCTGCCTGCCGATGCAGGGGACGCGGATTCGTGCCCCGGTCCGGGAGGATCCCACATGCTGTGGAGCAACTAAGCCCGTGCGCCACAACTACTAAGCCTGCCCATCCGGAGCCTGTGCTCCACAATGGGAGAGGCCACAACAGTGAGAGGCCTGCATACCGCAAAAAAAAATAAAAATAAAGTTTAAAAAAAAAAGCACAATGCTTTGAATTGCCTTTGTTAATGATGACAATAATGACAATGACCAACAATAATATTGAAGAACTGATGATCTCTTATTTTCAAAACTCAGGAAATGTCCTAAAAATTTTCCTCCATAGCTATTATACCTACATTCATCATTTAGTATTATTAGACCAGTCATATTACATATCAGTTCTGCATTAACCTGGGTGCACTGGATAAACTAAACTAGACAGTCGAATCTTAGCCATCCAGGTTAATTTCTTCCACATGAAACTCTTTGTAAAATACCAAGTAAAAAAAATCTACTGCATGAAGGTGAGGAGTGGGAGGAAGGTGTATTTCATCTCCTTTCAAAGTATCTGAAGCACAAAGTGATGACTCCTGAAACAGCTAAAGCAATGATTCTCAAAGTTTACCTGGAGATGCCTGTTGCAAGGGCATCCTAGGGCCTTACCTCCAGCAATTATTATTTTGCTCCCACTTTGATAAACACTGATAGAGACAAGCTGCAAAATGAGATTGGAGCAGGAGGGGATCTACATAAGTTACAAACTAAATCAGCCACCTTAAAAAAAGTGTCCATCGACAGATGAATGGATAAAGAGGTGGCACATATACACAATGGAATATTACTCAGCCATAAAAAGAAATGAAATTGAGTTATTTGTAGTGAGGTGGATGGACCTAGAGTCTGTCATACAAAATAAAGTACCTAGAGTCTGTCATACAAAATAAAGTAAGTCAGAAAGAGAAAAAAAAAAAAATACCGTATGCTAACACATATATATGGAATCTAAAAAAAAAAAAAATGGTTCTGAAGAACCTAGGGGCAGGACACGAATGAAGGCACACATGTAGAGAATGGACTTGAGGACACAGGGAGGGGAAGGGTAAGCTGGGACGAAGTGAGAGAGTGGCATGGACTTACATATACACTACCAAATGTAAGATAGATAGCTAGTGGGAAGCAGCCACATAGCACAGGGAGATCAGCTCGGTGCTTTGTGACCACCTAGAGGGGTGGGATAGGGAGGGTGGGAGAGAGACGCAAGAGGGAGGAGATATGGGGATATATGTATATGTATAGCTGATTCACGTTGTTATAAAGCAGAAACTAACACACCATTGTAAAGCAATTATACTCCAATAAAGATGTTAAAAATAAATAAATAAAATAAACAATGTCCTAACTGGGAAGCTGCCTGAGAATCAAAAAAAAAAAAAAAAGAAAGAAAGAAAAAGTGAAAGGATGTCTCAATCCCACAATCAATTTTAACTTTCCTATTTGGTATAAATTCTATAAAAGGTAAGGTCATGACAGACAAATGACAAGAAATGAAAATCTGATCTGGATAAAACAGTAGCCATGGTTTAGCAGATTATGCAACACCACCCAACAGGGCTTGCTGTAAATCAATAATCTCAAAGGGATTTTCTCTTCAAATGCCACCAGATCAAATGGCACTCAGAAAATAGTTTGCCTGTGAAATTTTAGCCTCTCTGCAACAATACTGATTTCCACATTTGCCAAACTGTCAATTTAAAACTGGCAAGGTCTCCCAAAGTTTACAAAAAAGGTTTTATTAATGAATTTTAGCACACATCAACTGCATCCAAAGAAACTAACAGAAATGGAATTGACCTACAAAGAATACAGGAATGAGAAAATAATTTGGACATTTTCCCACAAAACTCCCAACTCAAATCTATACATAATCCAGGGTTCTACACAATTCATATCCTTTTAATTACGCAAGTCAGGAACTTTTCTCCAGTTCTTTGGAAACTTATTAAAAGAAAAAGATATCCTTGGTGTATGTTTTATTTTCTGTGTACTAAAACAAAACTACATTGTTATTTTAGCAACTGTGACTGAAAGAACAACCTAAATCAGTTCCTATTCTATTCGCTTCCTGAATCATCATCACTTCCAAATATCTGTTCTTTGGATAGCTACGTATCTGAAAATTTTGCTTTCAAGGAGATGCTTAGGAACTTTGAGGTAAAGAAGCAGCACACCCAGACACTCGTGTCTACAAGGAGTGAATATGCTATGAAAACAATTGTGTGCTAGTGCTAAGGTTGCACAGATTCCTATCTTTCCACACCTACTCCAGGCCACTGTCAACAACCCATTCTCTCAAAACTACAATGAGATACCACCTAACCCTGGTCAGAATGGCCATCATCAAAAAGTCTACAAATAACAAATGATGGAGAGGGTGTGGAGAAAAGGGAACCCTCCTATATTGTTGGTGGGAGTGTAAATTGGTACAACCGCTATGGAGAACAGTATGGAGGTTCCTCAAAAAACTAAGAATAGAGTTGCATATGATTCAGCAATCCTACTCCTGGGCATTTATCCGGACAAAACTATAATTCAAAAAGATACATGCACCCCTATGATCACAGCATCTCTATTCACAATAGCCAAGACATGGAAACAACCTAAATGTCCATCAACAGATCAATGGATAAAGAAGATGTGGTATATGTATGTATGTGTGTGTATATATATATATATATATATATATATATATATATATATATATACTGGAATACTACTCAGCCATAGAAAATAATGAAATAATGCCATTTGCAACAATATGGATGGACCTAGAGATTATCATACTAAGTGAAGTCAGAAAGAGAAGGACAAATACCATGTGATATCTCTTATATGTGGAATCTAAAATATGACATAAACAAACTTATCTACGAAACAGAAACAGACTCAAAGACATAGAGAACAGACTTGTGGTTGCCCAGGGGGAGGGGAAGTGGAGGAAGAATGGACTGGGAGTTTGGGGTTAGCGGATCCAAGCTAATGTATAGAGAATGGGCAAACAACAAGGTCCTACTGTATAGCGCAGAGAACTATAGTCAACATCCTGTAATAAACTTAATGGAAAAGAATATAAAAAAGAATGTATATATATGTATAACCTAATCACTTTGCTGTATAGCGGAAATTAACACAATACTGTAAATCAACTATACATTAATAAAATAATTTTTTAAAAAAACTTATCCTCCTAATGCTTTAAAAAAAATTAAGGCAACTACTCCCATTAGGCTCAAATAGTTACAGTATTTAGCCGAAGATGCTCAAGCTATTTGTTATGTTTATGTGATTTTAACTTCACATAGAAATCTAAATTGAGAACAAAGCCTCAATGGTAGTGACCATGGCCTAAACATTCGAAATGGGTTTATACTATTTCTTTTGTTTTAGAAATTATGGAATCTCTAGTAGGAAAAATTTCATGGCAAACTGCTTCATTGATTTACCTAAAAATGAAACTTAAGGTTGCAATGCAGAGGCCTGTTATAAATTGAGGTTTACGAGTGTGCACAGTTTAAACATATCATTTAATAACTTACTTAAGTTTTCATCTCCTACCTGTGTGCAAATTTTCCCCATCATCTGATCCAGGACAAACATCACATCTCCTATTCCGCACTCAACACAATTTTCTATATTTGGGGTGGCTGATTTAACATGAAGTCAATTTCCTAAACACGGTTTTGTTCCTTAAACATCTAATGCCCCTGATTACGTTGCATTCCTTTTTCCTCTAAATTGTAAGAGAGAGAGTTTAAGGATGATTTTACTTTTCTAAGACTACTTAAATCCAAAGAGAAAAGGCAAATTTATTGCAAAACCAAAGAGAAGTAAAGCCCTAAGTTTTTTATTGTTTTCACAATTAAAATACCGTGGAGATAAATCTTGAGAGTCCCCAATGACAACAAGCCAAAATGGCATTAGATATGGAATACCACCTTAATATGCAAAGATATTTCCTTAGTTGTCAGTTGTAAGAAACAGTTATTAATCTAAGAGCACCAAGATAAAACTAGTCAGCTTGTAAGCCTAATTTGTGTGAGACCTTTACCCAAATCCAAATTAAGTTACTTTCAAAAATATCCTCCCCCCCAAATTTGCTTTTGTTTGCAGATTCTAAGAGCCATTTAAAATATTATTAAATTCTAATTTATAGGGTATGTATCAAATAAAAAATATAAGTGTCAGAAATTAGCACAAAATGAATTCTGATTTGATATTTTTAAATATCCCAACAACTTGTGTATTTATACAAAAAAAAGTGTCAAATCTACTTGTTTCATTAGTTTTTCTGTAATGGTTTGCTCTATTATGTATACATTTCACATTTAACTTAATATTCTCTGAAGACAAAGCTTTTGTATTGTCTTTGGCCTTTTAAAGTATGCACATATACACACAAACACATGCAGAAATTTTTATGCACTAAGACAAAATATTGGGTATGTCATATAAAATACTCTTAAGAGTCATAATTACTCACATTATGACCTATCATATACTTTTTTTAAAAGTATGTAATGAGTGAGATCACCAATGACAGGTAGAGAAAAGGGCTACACGGAAAAGCCTTTAAGACTAAAAATTATTTTAAATTACTGGGACAGGCACAATAATGTAGAGAATGCCTTCAGCTCATCTTCCAATGATTTAAAAACTGCTGATGCCTCAAAGAAGTATTCAGAACAATATTGTGCTTGGAGGGGGTTTTATTTTATTTTTCATTTTGTACTGCATCCATCTGGAACAAATCTCCCTGGGTGTGTTACATCTTGAAAACACAATTAAAAACATTAATCAGATCTGGCCCATCAGATCACATAACCTTGGTTGCCCAGCACTCTCTGACATTCTCTAACTAGAGCAAGGGGGAAAATTGTTGAGATTATAAGAGTTGTTTCAGGTGTGGTTTTTGGTATGGCTATTCCAGGAAGGAAGAAATTCTCGGTGACTAAGCAATCCTTGTCTCTTTACCACAATACCTAACCAACCTGTGTGTGATAAACTAAAAGGTGACTGTCACTGAGACTTCAATTCAAAAGGAAAACAGAACTATCAACATCTTCTCATTAGATACCTTCACTAAGTCAGAAAAAGCAAATAAAAGGAGAGGCACGAAAGACCCCAATTATATTGTTGGCACACAAATGAATACAAAACTTTTTTAGTTGTTTTTCTCTTCTTAGTTAAGGATAATTTTCATTTTTTTCATTATTATCAATAAATATTATATACAGATTATTTTTAAGTCAAACAAAAATCACTCACAATCCCATGATCTCAGCATCCAGAGGATAGCCAGATTATCTTCCTTCTGGTATTTTTAAAATATATCTGTTATCTAACAGAATTGCACTCAATTTCAATAAAAAAAAGAATTCAGCCAGGTGTTTGCCGACAGACAAGGAGGCAAGGAGGCTTTCCCTTGACCTCACTCTTGGTCAACTGGGCTGTGGTCACATTCCTTTCTCAGTTTTGCTGCTGGGACGTAGACTGATTCGCACAGCTCCCATCCCAATTCCCAGGGTCTAGTCACACTTGCACCATGGTTCTGCTGGCCTTGGTATTTCTCCTACCTACACAGCCTGGGTTTCTGATGATCTAAACATAAGGCCACCACTAGGACATGCAAGGTCTTTGTATGAAACACAAACACACACACACGCACAACTACACAATTTCAAAAAGGCACTGTTCCTTTTGAGACAGCCTCCATCTGCCCTGTTCATTTGGGGCACAAACTGCACTGCCCAGCTCAGGTAGCCCTGGCCGAAGAGATAGAGTAACACCCTCAACTCCATAAGTACTGCTCCTGGGCTTCTCCCAGTCTCTCAGCCTGCCTGCAAAGCTTTACTGAGTGATGCAGGCCACCACCAACATCGTCAATGTTCCATCCTCTTTCTCCACAGTTGTTTATGTGGTCTACCACCTCTGACAATTTTAGAAAGAGAAATACTAATATTTGGGAGAGGCAAAGATAGAGTACTTTGGCTTCCTCAAAAGCAGCACCCAGTAAAGAGATGGAAACCCAGTTCCCTGTTTAGTATAGACAGTGAGGTTGTAAATTAAGAGTCAAATACAAGAAAAAGTAAAGAGTGGATTTCTTCCTATTTTCTGGTCACACTGAACCTTGTGTTACAGATATTTTCTAGCTCAGTGAAATTTCTCCCAGATCCTAGCAATAGGTTGACTGTCAGCAGTGGTCTTTGGAAGTATAACGAATTCATCCTTTAAAGTGCCTTCCTAAGAATTTTAGTGTGAGCTAGGAAACTGTTGCGTCAGGGACTGCTAGCCAAGTGTTAATTTAAGCTAGTAGCTAATAATTAATATTTAAAAATCCATCATCCCCTGCTAATTTTATAACCCACCTAAAACCATAGACCTCAGCTGACACTACTATTGCTATATTAGAGGTAGTAGTATCAGAAGTACCTTGAGAATTTTAATAAAGACAAATATCCCTCTTGCTTGCAAATATACAAGTGGGAGGAAAAGTGTTCTAAATTATTTGTAAAGGAGACTCTTTGCAAGGTGCTCCCTTGATGTATTAATGGCATATTAAGTCTTTTAAGTGAATCTTTGTAGAACTCAATCAATATATTAGCTAAAATAATAGGTGTTTCCAATGCTTATCACTAAAATTAAAATGAAGGTGTTGAAATCACTCAAAGAGCCTCTTTTATCCATTTCCAAATGAAACATTCCATTTTGAGAAGTGAAAACACATTTGTAGAATAGGGAAGAGCCAGTGTTTTCAATACTGCATTGTACCAAGGAAATCCTGTTGTATCCACTTACTATAAAATGAACCTTTAAATGTCAACAAATGAATATTTTAAAGAATTATGGCTTATCCATTTAACAGGCTATCATATATTAACTTAAAAATAGCCAAGAGTGCTTAAAAATAATTAATGTTTTATGGGAAAAATCAAAATATAGTTTGTACACATTAGGACTCCACTTTTTAAATTATACATGCTTTATAATAATAAATACACCATATTTAATAGTTCTCTCTGCTTATTGAGACTGACTGGTTTTTATAATTGTTTTTGTACTTTTCTACATCTTCTAATTTAACTACAATGAACATGTACCATGTTTAAAAATTTTTTCCAAAAGTAACATGTATTTTACTTTGAATTAAAAGACATCTTGATGAAGTTTCCAACTCCAAAGTACCTTGTGAAATACATACCCCAGTCAATGTCTAATGAAATTAACTAGAGGCTTTATTTTACAAATTGGATGGCTTTACTTTATAAATGTAAATTAAAAGACGAAAACTTAAACATATACCATTGGGTACTGAAATAAGAAAAAGGGTAGCATTTTACATAGAAGGCCAAAGATGGACAATCACAGTTTCTTTCCAACAGTCAAATCATATTCCAATTACCAAATTAAAATGTTTGTGAATTACTCCTCAAATTTGAGGAGAAACAAATAAAATGGCTTTTTGATGAATAGGTATAAACTGTTTTTAAAGTTTCATTTCCAGAAATTCTATACACATAGTTTAAAAACTAGAGTTTCTCTTGCAATTAGATGTGTACACGTATTCACTTGCCTTCTGTTGGAGAACCAACCAATGCTATAGCTCAGCACTTTTGCAAGAACTTGAAAGTATACCTGAATGAGGACCTCATTTGTAATTCCCCTCGTAAGCTGCCTGGTATGAAGATGAAATGAAAAACCTACCTTTGGGGGATCCTGTCCTCAAACCTACCTTTTATGGAGCTAACGTCTTAGAGGCTAAGAAAATGAAAATCAGGTCAACGGAAGAAAAAAATACATCAAGGAGGTTAGGACTTATTGGAGGAAGACATCAATATCCATGGTCAACTGTGATTTAGAATTATGATGATGACAGGAGTGTTTGATGTTTAACCTTTATACATTATTTAATTCAAGAGCTTCTTCCACACTCAATTCCTCCTTTCCCCTCCTCAGCAAGTCCCTTAAAGCTGTCAAAGGAAGATTCAAACTTGACCAAAATGACGAATTATTAAATAGTTCTCAATTAAATTTGTGGATTAAAATGATTTCAGGTGGAAATTAATTTTCAGATATATTATTTTAACCAGAAAACAAAGTTAACTGAAAGCAACTAATCAGTTTAGAGAATAGAAAAAAAAAAAAACTCAGAATAATCAAGATAGATTTTTTCATGCTTACAAACATCATCAACAACAATCGAAATGTACCATAGAACACATTTGCCATGTTAGTTCTATCCCTTTAGCATATTTAAAATTTTTCTGATGCAAAACAGAGAAGTGAGAGGGATCAAGAAGTCATTTAAAGCATGTCAAATTAAAGAAAAATAACTTTAAAGTACAAACCATTTACAAACCAGCCATTTCCCAATTCTGGTCAAAATAAAATTAAAACTGCAACTTAAAAAATATAATGTTTATGATATTTGTGTTCAGAAAATTGGAATATTCAAATACTATCACTTACTTTTTCTATTGCAATCTACAATAAGTAATTTTACATTCTTTTACAAATAAATAGAAATTTTAAGAAAATTAACAACTGCTAAGGTACTGACAGAAATAATTAACCATTTTTTTGCCCCAATCACTGGAATCTAAGCTATTTAAAATACTGCAACGTACATTGAAAAGAATATGCCAGTTATTTTCCCTTCGCAATGTCTTTATATTTTAAGACATAACTTCAAATTTGGAAACTGAGATTAATCTTCATTTCACACCAAGTACTGAAATTACTGAATGCTTTGTAACATATCTTTGTTTCTCGCTACAAAATTGACAATTAATAGGCAATCAATCATATCACCTTATCATTCTGTTAAATAAATATTTTCAACCATGCCCTTGACTCCTACCACCCGAAACAGAAATACAACCTCAGGGCTCACTGCACTAACACATTCTCCACAGGATCATCAATGAGGACACTTAATGAACTTTTCACAGTTCAAACAAGTTTTAATAGACCTAATCCTCTTCTGCAACTTCCTTCTAAAGTTTTCTAACAAATCTCCATCAAGGATCAAGCCAGGAAGAACACTTTGGTGTCCTAAATTTAAAAGGCTCCTTTGATCTCCTACACCACTTAGCAGCTGCATTTCTGTACACTTAAAAGAAATACGAAACTCACCAGATTTGTTTGTTTGTTTTTCATTTGGGCAACCTTCAAACAGAGGAAACTACAGTGACTCCAGCTGTCTCCTCATATCCTTCTGCCAAATCCAGGAGGTGTGACAGGTGCAGGCGAGCGCAGCCGGCGTGCGGAGCAGGACTGAGGGGTCGGGAGCCGCCAGGGCGGGGCAGGGGGGAAAGCCCAGGCAGGAGCCTGCCACAGGTTGGGGCAGCGATTGGCTTTGGGCGGCTCTGTCTTCTAGCTTTGCCTCCAGTGGCGTGGTGAGTTAGCAAATGACGGCTAACTCCTGTGCTCCGAGGGCTGACTCCTAGTGAAAGCCCCAGTACTCCTGTGTCCACTGTGGAGCTGAATCAATGCAAAGAGGAAAAGCTGGATTAATCAAACATTCCTTCATGCAGTCACACAAAAGGCCACCTACAACAAAGGAAATCATTTCTTCGTTTCCTAACGGGATGATAATGACTCCAGCCCTCACCTTACACTGTCTGTGTAGTGCATTGATTATTAATACTCCACAAAATGTTTTCTGACCCAGGTCCTATTTATAGCAGAAGTCTCCTTTGTTTACAGCGCCTTGTGGGATCAGGAGGGAATATACCATTTACCCTGCAGAGCTGGGGCTTTGCCTCCGGAAGGCTCATCTCTTAAACTAAATATAAATATGAACCATGATGCTTCATATTAGTAACAAAGTGCAATAAAATGAATAGTGGCTGCATCCTTGTTCACTTTTCTCTTTTATGCATGAGTGAGTGCACAGATTAAGATGAACCTGATGAACCACCAGCATCCTGATGCTGATGAGGTGCTACCTTCTGACGTAAGAGTCGCACTTGGGGAATGTACACAGTTCTCTCCAGAGGTGCTAAAAGTTTGTTGTTTTCCTATATTGTGCAATGCTCCAGAAATAGAGACAGGGCTCACATCTAATCCAACTTTCACATTCCTGAAATGTTTCTGAAAATAAAATTCTCATTTCCTTTTTTGTGACTTCAGCTATGTTTTGCTTCTCAATTTCACAATGAAATTTCTGAAAAGCAATGATGATCCTCATACAATTTTTTAAGCACCTTTCTCAAATTAGACCTCTTCTTGCCTTCTTAAATTAAAATCCGAGGGTGCTGATTTTAATGGACTTTTTTGGAGGCGAGGGGGGGAGGATGATAATACCAAAACTAAATAAATGAAGTAAGTGGGCCAGATTAAAATATATGATGATAATATGCAGTATATTTGATAGGGGTAAAAATCCTATAGCAAATTAACATCAACATTAGCCAGGAGGTGTTAGTATCAAGACCTTAAAGAGATCTTGAACAGGCCATCACGTCACATATGAGGTCACTGAAGCCCCCAAAGGTTGTATGACTTGCTTGATGCCCCATAGCAAGTTCACTTGTTCATGAGGAATGAACCCAGGTATCCTATGTTCCAGAGCTGTGCTCTTTCCATAACATCGTGGTTTGTACTTGTTAAGTATTGTATTCATTTTCTTTTGCTGCATAAGAAGTTACCACAAAGGTAATGGCTTAAAACGACAGACATTTATTATCTCATACAAGTTTCTATGGGTCTGGAGTCCACGCAATGCCTAGCTGGATCCTCTGTCCAGAGTCTCAGAGGTGTCAGCCAGCCTGCATTTCTTTTTGGAGCTCAGGTTTTTCTTCCAAGTGCATGTGGTTGTTGGCAGAATTTATCTCCTTGTGGTTGCAGAACTGAAGGCCCTATTTTTCTTGATAACTGTCAGCTGGGGACCACTCTTAGCAACTAGAGGCCACCCACAGCTGTGGCCCTCTCACAACTTGGCAACTTACTCCTCCATATGGACCAGCAAGAGAATCTCTCCCCAGTCCACTAAGACAGAGTCTTATGTAATGTAATGCAATCATGCGACTGACTATCCCATCACCTTTGCCATAATCTATTGGCTAGAAGCAAGTCCCAAGTTTTGCCTCCATTCAAGGGGATAGGATTATGCAAGGCCATGACTCATAGGGGGTCATCTTAGAATCTTGCCTACCACAAGCATAATTTAAGAAGTAAAAGCACCGGGGCTTCCCTGGTGGCACAGTGGTTGAGAGTCTGCCTGCTGATGGAGGGGACACGGGTTCGAGCCCTGGTCCGGGAGGATCCCACATGCCGCGGAGCAACTGGGACCGTGAGCCACAAGTACTGAGCCTGCGCGTCTGGAGCCTGTGCTCCGCAACAAGGCTGCGACGGTGAGAGGCCCATGCACCGCCATGAACAGTGGCCCCCACTTGCCACAACTGGAGAAAGCCCTCTCACAGAAGCGAAGACCCAACACAGCAAAAATAATAAAATTAATTAATTAATAAAAAAAGACTTTGTTTAAAAACATGGTCTCAGAACTTTAAAAAAAAAAAAAAAAGAAGTAAAAGCACCGACATATATGTGCAACAGTCCTGCCACTTCCTATTAGCTACTGTTACAAGACTAGTTGCATCAAGGATTTCTGTTCATTGTTTGCACCTTCACCTTAGTCTGCTCAGGCTGCTGTAACAAAATACCACAGACTGGGCGAGTTAAACAACAACGGTTTACTTCTCACAGTTCTGGAGGCTGGGAAGTCCAAGATCAAGGTGCCAGCAGATTCAGTGTCTGGCGAGGGCCCTTTTCCTGGCTTCTAGCTGTACTCTCACATAGTAGAGAGAGAATGCTTCTGTCTCTTCCTCTTTTTATAAGAGCATTAATTACATCATGAGGGCCCCACTCTCATGACCTAATCTAACTCTAATTACCTCTCAAAAAACCCACCTCCAAATGCTATCACATTGGAGGTTAGGGATTCAACATATGAATTTTGGGAGGACACAAACACTCAGCCTATATCAACCTTACAGTTTGGTTCTTTTTCTGTTTCTTTCACCGTAGTAGCCTGAAGCTCTGAGGTCTTTTTATTTTTGTCAGTTGTCTTATTTCTTTAGCTCACAGGCTGAGAAAATTCTTGATCGTGGACTATCTTAAGGATCAGCCTATTTTACTTGAAACAGGAGGCATCTAATAGGGCTGCGTCTTCTTTTGATGCCATGCATTTGGGAGGTACCCAAATGATTTCACAAATGGATAGCATTTAGCCAAGCAGAGATTGGGAAAAAATAAATGGTATGTTGACAACCAGAGGAGAAATTTTCACTATTTGGTATGAGCAGCTTTACAGACATCCATGGCTAGGACTTGGATGACTGTTGAGTTTTTGGAAGGAGCTAGGAAAACACTTGCTTAGCAGCATTTGTGATATAATAGAAAGGAAAAAAAATGGAATTTGAGATTAAGGTCTGGATTAAGTGTCACAACTAGCTCTATGACTTTTGGCAAGTCAATGAAGACCTCTGATTCCTTCTTCCACATACTGCATATAAATACAGGGATAATAATATCTTTTCAGGCTACTGATGAGAAGCAGATGAGAATATGAATGAGAAAACAGCATCTTAGCAATCACTTTAGCATAAGGAGAATAAATTCACTTTGGGATAAGATCAGAATTTGGTTTAGGTTATGTTGGCCACAGGCCAGGGTTGATATGTTATTTGACTGAGTCAGATTTGTAGAATCTAAAAGTTATACATATGTAAGGTATTACATACTATTTAAATTTATTTAGTGTGTTATAAATTGCAAAATTCATTCAAGCTTAGTATAAGAATTAAAACAACGCATAATAAAAGGATAAAGATGTAATCCCATCCTTGTTCCATTCCCACCTCCTAAAATATGCAATATTAAGACTAGTATGTACTTTTCCATGCCTATTCCCTTGCCCATGTTTCTGTATAAATATATACATATATGTGTAGAAACATATACACACAAATATAAGTGATTATTTACTTGTTTTAACAAAAACAGAATCATATTATACAAAGCACTCTGTAAATTAAAACTTGACAGAGTATCATGGGCCATTCATATAAGGCAGTATACATAAAACTACATTTATTCTCTTTCCCCCTAATTTCTGTATGTGAATTTGTGTGTGTTTATTTGGATAGTGCACATCTACTTTTTAGTCTAGATATTTTTATCCTTGCTTTCCATCTATCATCTTTCCTTTGCCCCCAAACCTATCACCACCCCTCCAGGTAACCCATGTTAAAATTTACTGTGTATCTCTCTAATCATATATACACATATACACCCAGTCACTTATATGGGAGAGTCGGTACTGTTTTATAAGAATTAGATTGTATTATACATATTTCTCCAAATCTTTGTTTGCTTAGTCAACAGTATTTCCTAGAAATCCATCCATCCAAGATGACTGATACAGGTCTAGTTCATTCCTTTTAATAGATGAATAACTTTCCATGCTGTGGGTTTGTCATAATTTACTTAACTATTATGAACAATATGACAATAAATATTATTATTTATATTTCCTTTTGTAGTTGACATTTTATTTCCATGGAATACATTTCTATAAGAGGAATTACTAAGACAACAGATATGTATATTTTTCTTTAATTTTAGTAGGCCTTGCCATGTCTCTTTCCAAAAGGATGTCACAAATCCTATCATCAGCACATGAATGTACTCTTTCATGTGTGTGTCCCCCAAAACAGGACTTTACATTTCCATGTTTGTTTAATTTTATCAGTCTAAGGTCAGTAAATTGATATATCAACTTTTCATGCATTTACTGAGCACATACTTTTTCCATATTTCTACTAGTTTATTTGTCTTAACCAAGTTTTAAGTGATGTGTGTATAATTATGGATATAAAACCCTTTGCCTTTTGTATTACTTTTTCTAAATGTATCATTTATTACTTTGATTATGCTATCACATATCATAACTTTTTTTTTTAATTTATTTATTTATTTTTGGCTGCTTTGGGTCTTCGTTGCTGGGTGCTGGTGTTCTTTGTTGCAGCAAGCAGGGGCTACTCTTCATTGAGCGCGGGCTTTCTCATTGCGGTGGCTTCTCTTGTTGCGGAGCACGGGCTCTAGGCACGTGGGCTTCAGCAACTTTGGCTCACAGGCTCTAGAGCGCAGGCTCAGTAGTTGTGGCACACAGACTTAGCTGCTCTGTGGCATGTGGGATCTTCCCAGACCAGGGCTCGGACCCATGTCCCCTGCACTGGCAGGCAGATTCTTAATCACTACACCACCAGGGAAGCCCACATATCATAACTGTTTTTAACTTTGAATAAATATAACTACATTTTTCTCTTATAGGTCTGAGTTTCCAGTCTTGATTATGCATTTGTCTCCCACTGCTCTATGTAGTCTAGGTTTGCTTGCAAAATTTTTTTTTCAAGACACATAGGTTGGGCTCCAATGTTTTTACAGTTATCAGGGGAACTACTTTTTAGATCAAATTTGGAATATTTTTTTCAAGAGAAGTTAAAGTAATTAACTGTGGCCCAAAATATCTCAATAGAATATTTTTTGCAAATAGATTTATACTTTCCCAAGGTTTTTTTGTTTTTTGCGGTACGCGGGCCTCTCACTGTTGTGGCCTCTCCCGTTGCTGAGCACAGGCTCTGGACGCGCAGGCTCAGCGGCCATGGCTCACGGGCCCAGCCACTCCACGGCATGTGGGATCTTCCCGGACCGGGGCACGAACCCGCGTCCCCTGCAATGGCAGGCAGACTCTCAACCACTGTGTCACCAGGGAAGCCCCCAAGGTTTTTTATTTTATTTTTTATATTTTTATTGGAGTATAGTTGATTCACAATGTTGTGTTAGTTTCAGGTGTAAGCAAAGTGAAACAGTTATACTATACATACATCCACTCTTTTTTTAGATTCTTTTCCCTATAGGCCATTACAGAGTATTGAATATTAGTTATCTATTTCACATATAGTAGTGTGTATATGTCAATCCTAATCTCCCAGTTTATCCCTCCCCCCACTTACCCCCAGTAACCATATGTTTGTTTTCTACATCTGTGACTCTGTTTGTTTTGTAAATAAGCTCATTTGTACCCTGTTTTAGATTCCACACATAAGCGATATCATATGATATTTGTCTTTCTCTGTCTGACTTAGTTCACTCAATGACAATTTCTAGGTTCATCCATGTTGCTGCCAATGGCATTATTTTGTTCTTTTTTATGGCTGAGTAATATTCCATTGTGTATATGTACCACAGCTTCTTTATCCATTCCTCTGTCGATGGACATTTAGGTTACTTCCATGCCCTGGCTATTGTAAACAGTGCTGCAATGAACATTGTGGTACATGTATCTTTTCGAATTATGGTTTTCTCTAGATATATGCTCAGGAGTGGGATTGCTGGGTCATATGGTAGTTCTATTTTCAGTTTTTAAAGGAACCTCCATATTGTTCTCCATAGTGCCTGTGTCAATTTACATTCCCACCAACAGTGCAAGAGGGTTCCCTTTTCTCCACACCCGCTCCAGCATTTATTGTTTGTAGATTTTTTGATGATGGCCACTTTAACCAGTGTGAGGTGATACCTCATTGTAGTTCTGATTTGCATTTCCCTAATAATTAGTGATGCTGAGCATCTTTTCATGTGCTTTTTAGCCATCTGTATGTCTTCTTTGGAGAAATGTCTATTTAGATCTTCTGCCCATTTTTTGATTTGGGTTGCTTGTTTTTATGATATTGAGCTGCATGAGCTGTTTGCATATTTTGGAGATTAATTTCTTGTCAGTTGCTTCGTTTGCAAATATTTTCCCCCATTCTGAGGGTTGTCTTTTTGTTTTATTTATGGTTCCTTTGCTATGCAAAACTTTTAAGTATAATTAGATCCCATTTGTTTATTTTTGTTTTTATTTTCATTATTCTAGGAGGTGGATCGAAAAACAACTTGCTGCAATTTATGTCAAAAAGTGTTCTGCCTATGTTTTCCTCTAAGAGTTTTATAGTGTCTGGCCTTACATTTAGGTCTTTAATCCATCTGGAGTTTATTTTTGTGTATGGTGTTAGGGAGTGTTCTAATTTCATTCTTTTACATGTAGTTGTCTAGTTTTCCCAGCACCACTTATTGAGGGGACTTTGTTTGTTTGTATGAATATTTGCATTCCCATCTTTAATCATCATAGCGACCTAGCTTCTGATTTCTAAATTCATTCTGATTACTAGGACAAATTCCTAAAACCAAACATTCAGTGTTGGACTGATTCATTTTTCTCCTTTCTACAAGCCTGACAGAAATCTTACAGTTCTGATTGTCTGATGTTTTACCCTCATTTTCAATATATTCAAAACAGTCATTTCTAAAACTCTTTCACTGGGTTTAAGTTAAGTGATTAAAGTGTAATTCAAAATTTTTCTTTCCATCATATCATGGCATAAATATAATAACTGCTTTCATTTATTCACTGCACAGAAGGATAATGTATTGAGATATTAAAATGGGCTTTGTTTTTGCTGCAGCAGAACACAAGAGGTGCCCCATAGAAAGTATAAATATTCTGGTATCAGTCGCCCTTCCTGGCTTTTATTCTTAAAATGTGAACTTCCTGAGATTATGTTGGGTTGTCCCAGAGGAGGATGGGGGGTGGAGGAGAAGGAGCATCACCGGGTGAGGAAGGGGAGACACAGAGTCATCTGCCGGGCTGCGCGTTTAGTGAGACTGGACCCTACCCGCTGCCTCCCGCGTAGGGAATCTGAGCTGGAAGCTCCCAAGTTCTAGTGTCAGTCAACAAAGTCCCCAAGCCTAGACGCAGCACAGAGTCATGTGAAATGGCCATTTGAGAGTGGCATGAACTTCCAAATATTATAGCAATTAAGGGCCTCCAACCCTAACCCTTTCTTTACCCTAGGCAAACAGAAGGAAATCCATGACTAAGGCTGGAGTTTGAACAAATCTGACCGAAGAAGAAAGCTCCAAAGAGATTAATACCAGCTTAAAAAACAATACTGTGGCCCTTATTTATACTTTTTAATTTCTTGAGGTATGCCAAGTTCTTTACATAAATGAAGTCTTCTTTAAAGGTGATAACCCTGTGAGTATGGTACTACTGTTCTTCTCCAGATGAAGAAATTTATATTAGTTCATCCAATATCGTATTGCTGGTGTGTGGCTGAATTATAGTCAAAACCCAGATTTAAAGTGTGGACTTTTAACCATTTTTCTCTACTGCTTCAAGATGACATAAATAAAAGCATTTTGTAAACTATAAAGCTTTATATAAATATAACACAAATGCAATATAACTTTTAACTACAAATGTAGTAGGATTTTTATATTAAATTTCCTTCCCTACCTGCCCTTATCCACCTCTCTTCTTTGAACTTGTTATCCTTTCCACCAGTAAAGCTGAGCCATGAACACAAGGCTAACTTCCCTGGATAAAGGGAAGACAGATACCTCCTATAACAAAGAAGTCATTGCTTGGCTTTGAGTTTCAAATAAAATGTTTTTATACCCAGAGGAAAAATAATCCTCCAAAAGCCAAAATGCTTTTGATTAGTCAGAGCTAGGCACTAAAGTGAAAGGAGGTTATATTTTGAATTGCAAAAAAGACCAAATTTAGAGCACTGAGCTCAAAGAGTTTGCAAAATTAGGTCATAAAGTAGAGAAGGAAGAGAAGGATTTAATTGATGTGAGACCGGGGTGGGTCACACTGAGACAAGTTTCCAACACCCTATTCTCTGAGCCTTAGCTGCAGGGAGTGTGAAATAATAGGACACCCAAGGAGGCTTGGCAGAATAACAAAGAAAGTCAGCTGGGCCCGGCTTTCCAGGGAATATCCTGGAAAGAGTATAAGCTGCCTCAAGGGAGCTTGGCATTCAGCCTGCCAATGCAAGGACATGGTGCTTAGGTGATAAAAATAGCACCTGTGGATTGGCCCAGGGGAGCCTGAGGGATGCACACATTCTGAGGTAGTGCAGAGAAGGCAGCCAAAGTTTTCTGGGCTTTGTAGAGGCCAGGATTTCTTGTGAACCAGAAAAGACCCAAGTTTGAGATAAAGAAGCTACAAAATGTAAGATCCTCAAGATCACAAGCATGGCAGAACCTGGACATCATCAAGGCTTCCAGCTGATGCTCAGCAACCCACGCAGGTGCCAAACAGGATAACCATGGCCAGGCAGGACCGCAGTGGGATCCAGGGGTCAGAAGATGGCGGCAAAGCAGATGCTCCCCTCCTCGTAAGAAACAGCACTCAAACCACCCAAATATAGACCACCCTCTCCATGAAAAAGAAAAGCTTTCTTTCCTCAAAGAGACTGAGTTAACATGGAAGAGACTAAGTCGTAAACGGAAAATTGCTGAGTGACCTTTAAAAGCCAAGTAAGGGCACAACAGTCCACTGTAAATCAAGTGTCACTTGATTTATATCACTCAATATCACTTGATATTTGAGTCACAATGTGAATATTCAGATCTGACTAAACTACATTTCCTATTAAATAACCATTTCCTGTTGTAGTGTCTTTGAGGACTATAACAGAAGATACTCTGTCACCAATGGAAGCATCCACCTTTGGCTCACTGTAATGAAAGCTGTAACCTCTCTTTTGCAATCTAATTCCAAAACAGTTAATCATTCCTTAAATATATATTGAGTGCCTATGTGCCAGGCTCTGTAGTCATACTGAAGATACAGTGGTGACAAGACAGAAATGATTGTTTCCCTCATGGAGCTTACAAACCAGCAGGAAGAAATAAAAGATGCTTAGTGGTCCAGTGTGGTAACTGTTACAATGGGAGGGCACCAGCAGCTATGAAAAAGCATAAACAGGCCAGTGTGAGCACAGGATAGGTATAAGGCAGTAAGGGAGCTCTTGGCTGAGCCCTAGAGGGAAAATCAGTCCCTGATAGGAGGTGATATGGGGGTGTGGGTGGGGGGACTGCTCTGGCAGTAAAAACAGCAGGTGCAAGGGCTGGAACTATATGCGAACATGTGATACTCAGTTTGGCTAGAACATATCTATGTGTCCAGATTTTTCTTTCTTTTAAATGGCATCTTTGCAGATGAATCACTAAAATCTTAAAGCTCCACTCTCCAGGATCCATAAATGTTACCTTGAGCTTCTTAGGCAAGGCTTCTCCTATTCTCTTGACATTATTCCAACTGCACAGTCCTCACAGCCCAACCTTGAGTTCAGTCATTCTAAGATCAAAATGGGATAATGGAGGGCAGGAAGTTAGCTGTCAAGACATGAAAGAATTGACCTCCCCAGGTATGCTCTATAAATATGGCCATGGTGAATAATAATATAAATAATGTCTATTGTCAGAGGTTCAAAAATGTTCTCAATTCATGGAGTCCTTAGTGTCTTTGGAATTTTTTCATGGCTCCTCTAGGCAGAGACATATCTAAAAATTCCACTTACTAAAGTAGTTAGGACACAGAAACTGCCAAGATATCAAAAAGGAATGTAGCACAATCTAATGTTGAATCTGTGAACTACCTTGAGTTAGTATTGCATGTGGTGTCCAACAGATATCAAGTATTGCTGTGTTAACCTCAAAAAATTTAAAATATCCTGCAATGTCTCTGTGAGTTTGCTGCAGCACTCTGCAATACCTTGCTGCAGATCTAACACAACACATATGTGCCTCAGATCCACAGCTTGCCTTTCTCCAGCTCTGCTCAGTCTTTCAGAAGAGCTGACTTCTTTAGGTGCCCTTATCAACTGACTTACAGCAAGGGAGACTGGACTGTCTACTTTGGAGTGGGGCAGAGTGGGGAAGAAGCAGGTTATTCTCCCATTCTCTCTATGCTCATGTAGCAGAGAGTTTGGTAGCAAAAGAGTCTTCTCCACAACCCCACCTCTGACCAGACAGCTTACTGTGGTCCTAGCTCCTGTCAGGTGAAAGCTGGTCCACCAGGCTCTTGTGAGACTTGCCCCCTCCCTCTGTCTTCCAGACTAGCAGTATGTGGTAGGCAGCTTCTAAAACAGCCTCCAATGATATTCACTGCTATAGGTTGACTTGTGTCCCCCACAAAAAAGATGTATTCAACTCCTAACCCTCAGAGCCTGTGAATGTGACCTTATTTGAAGATAAGGGTTTGCAGATATAGTCAAGTTGAGATCATCAGGGTGGACCCTAATCCAATACAGCTGCCATCCTTATAAAAAAGCAAAAATATAGAGAAAGACAAACACAAACACAGGGAGAACATCATGTGAAGATGAAGGCAGAAATTGGCGTGATGCATCTACAAGACAAGAGTGCTAAAGATTGCCAGCAAATCACCAAAAGCTAGGAGAGTAGCATGGAACTGATTCTCCCTCACAGCCCCCAGAAGGAAACAACCCTGCTGACACCCTGATCTCAGACTTCTACACTCCAGAAATGAGACAACAAGCTTCTGTTAAACCACCCAGTTTGTAGTATTGTACTTTGTTACCGCAGCCCTAGTAAACTAATATACATACTTCTAGTATTCTCACACTTGTATAATCCTCCCCCCCTTTGAGTGTGGGCTGGACTTTGTGACTCACTTATAATAAATAGAAAACAGCAGAAGTGATGGGATATCATTTCAGATATAAAAAGACTGGGGCATGAGTGAAATAGGTGAGGGAGATTAAAAGGTACCAACTTCCAGTTACAAAATAAATTAGTCAGGGGAATGAAGTGTACAGCATGGGGAATATAGTCAATAACATTGTAATGTCTTTATATGGCAAAAGATGGTAACTAGATTTACCATGGTGATGATTTTGTAATGTATAGAAATATCAAAACACTATGTTGTGTGCCTGGAACTAACATACTGTTGTAGGTCAATTATACCTCAATAAATATATTTTTTAAAAGACTGGGACTCTATCTTGAGTGCACTCTTTCCCTCTCATAGACCACTTGCTTTAGGGGAAGCCAGCTGCCGTGACATAAGGGAACCCGGTGGAGAGACTCACATGGCAAGAGACTGGAGCCTACCAACCTTCACCTAAGTGAACGTGGAAGTGGATGCCTCATCTTAGTCAAGCACCCATAGGTAAGACAGCAACCCCAGCTAATAACCTGACTGTAAGTTCATGAGGGAATCTGAGCCAGAGGTAAACATCTAAACCACACTAATATTCCCAACCCTCAAAACTGTATGAGATAATAATTTTGTGGTAACTTTATGGATAATTTGTTACACAGCAACAGATAATTAATATAGGATGGTAATGACTTCCTGCTGTTAATTCCTAGATTACCTAAGTGTCCCCCATTTGGTTTCTCAGCTTTTCTATCACCTGTTTAGCCAATCTGGTATTAAATCTCCTGTTTTAAACTCAGAGTAGTTTCTATTTGGAGCCTGGCTGATACTTATACACAATATCACACATTCTAAGGTACAGAAATAATATAGCTGCTAAACAGTATCCATATTTGTTTTATACAAAGGTAAGCTTCGTCTGAGAATTTTAATGAACATTCCAATAAATCAGAACACAACAGCCCCTGCTCTTTTTCTTGTAGCCAATGGACTGAAGGTAGTGTTTCATGGTAAAGAATGTTAATTTCCACCTTGATTCATCAAAAACGTCTTGAAATAACTGTCAGTGAGAAAGAGGTAGCATTTCTAAGGTCATCCCAGGCTCTTGGACATAGATGAAGTGAACATTTATTATTTATGTACTGTCACAGCTATGTAGTCATAAGCAATAGCTGACATTCCACATGTCAATTCTGAATTCCAAAGGGCTTAATAGAAAACTCACAACTTAACGCCAACTCCAATTCCCTTAATTTCTAGAGTAGCAGTTTCTATTTAGCAGGTTTCCCAACAATTTGAAATAAAGAAGAAAAAGATTTTGTTTTGTCTGTATTATTCATCTAAAAAGGTATTGAGGGACATTTATCTCCTCTTCAAAATCCTTATGTCTAAGAGCTTGCATGGGGACTCTGCAAACTGTATTGCTTTCTGAAATATTTCTGTGGGCTATGCATCTGCCTATGATCACTCTTGTTCATTTTCTCAGACTCCCAATCTGTGTGCTTCAATTCCTGAAGAGTCTGACTACAAATCAGAATATTGCATTACACATGCAGGGGTCACAATTAGAAAGTTTTCTCAATTATAATTAATTATCTGTTTGCATTTTATCATAGAAGCCACCAGACTACATTCTTGGTTCTATGGGCCTATATATATAATAGTTGGTTGAAACTGTGTGTTTGGGGAGGGTAGACAGAAGTGGAGGATTCTGAAGAGTGGGTGATGGTTGTGGGGGTGATTTTTTAGGACAACTTATACATCTGAGGGCCTTGAAAATATCTGCAGGTGTGGGGTATTTGTGGGCAAACCTTGGGAGCAAAGAACCCTCTACTAGCTATTCCTGCTTTACATAAAAATTATGCCTTCTCACTGAGCCACAATGAGTGCAATGTGATACTCTGATATGTTCAAATGATAAGCTACCTAAGAATGAAATAAGCTGTGGGCACAAAAGCCTCCAGAGATAAGAGGAACGTGATTCGCTATTTACAATAGCCAGGACGTGGAAGCAACCTAAGTGTCCATCAACAGATGAATGGATAAAGAAGATGTGGCACATATATACAGTGGAATATTACTCAGCCATAAAAGGAAACGAAACTGAGTTATTTGTAGTGAGGTGGATGGACCTAGAGTCTGTCATACGAGTGAAGTAAGTCAGAAAAGAGAAAAACAAATACCGTATGCTAACACATATATATGGAATCTAAAAAAAATGGTTCTGATGAACCTAGGCGCAGGACAGGAATAAAGACGCAGACGTAGAGAATGGACTTGAGGACATGGGGAGGGGGAAGGCTAAGCTGGGATGAAGTGAGAGAGTGGCACTGATATATATACACTACCAAATGTAAAACAGATAGCTAGTGGGAAGCAGCTGCATAGCACAGGGAGATCAGCTCGGTGCTTTGTGACCACCTAGAGGGGTGGCATAGGGAGGGTGGGAGGGAGGCGCAAGAGGGAGGGGATTTGGGGATATACGTATACATATAGCTGATTCACTTTGTTATACAGCAGAAACTAACACAACATTGTAAAGCAATTATACTCCAATAAAGATGTAAAAAAAAAATTTTTTTTAATAAAAAGAGGAATGTGATTCGAACCTCAGAAAAATCAGTGAGGAAAAATGAGCTGCTCCTATACCTCTATTATTGCTCGTTTTTCACTAAGAATGGCTTCTGGTACTATTTCTGTGCCTTTAGCCACTTGGGATCCAGAATCTCCCTCAACATTTTAGAAAGCCCACAGCTAGCAGCAGCATCTCAGCAGAGGTAAGGACTGACTAGTTTATATTGCTTGTTCATGAGATTTTTTTCTACCTCTTTTGTAGGTATCAAAGAGATTGAAATGATTTCAGCTAATTCATTTTCAAAAGGTAAACATTAGCATAGTTAGTCCATTCAGCTATGTGTCCATTCCAGGCTGGCTCCCAGAAAGACAGGAACACTTTGGTCACTCTTTACAGGTACTCTCAAACAAACAGACAAGAAAATAGTGAATTTTAACAAATAAGTAGCCTCTCACATATATGAAGTATCACTCAAATTTAACATGTGTTTTGCAAGGATAGAGCACAACCATAATATCTTTAAGGGAGAAAAGTATGTTGGAAATAAATAAATGAAACTCAAGGGTAGTGTATAATATTTTTGTTTATCCCAAAGCTTTTTACTAGTGGCAAAAATTATCATTGCTTTCATATTCTTTATGCCATCATCATGTAATCTGCATATAATAAAGGCAATAGAAAAAATAATGAATTTGGAGCACCACTCTGTTTAATGCATCAGGGTTAAAAGTTGTGAATTTTAAAGACATTAATTTTAAGATCTTAGTTGTTTACCTAAGTTTTTCCAATACTTTGAAGGCAAAGAGAAGATTACCTGTATTTAAATGATGGTTAAAAACAATTGTGCTTATGGATTTTGTTGCCTCAAGTAAAGCAAGAGCTATAAGATATATAAAAGCAATTACCACTCTGCCCTAAGGAAGTCATAGGCCAGCAAGGTAGAAGAGTCCAGAATTGCTATAAGTGGACACTTTTTAATCAGTCTCAGAAGCAATGCTGAAAGCTCGGCAGAAAGAGAGGATAAGGAAATGAAAAAGCCTCGCCTCTAAAATTCATATTACCCCCAGTTGGAAATAATACTGTGAATTTCCACATCACATGACCATACATTATACAAGCAAAGTTGTGGGAGTTAGACCAACTGGGTTTCTAATGTGCATTACATGAATTTTTATGTCTGTCCTTGAGCATTCTCCCAGCCACAGTTTCCACATCTGTAAAATGATGATAATGTAATAATCCTCCCATTGAAATCTCAAGACTACATTAAAGACTACACATACAGCGTTTAACCCTGGGAGCTAAAAACTGTTGTTTGTATAATAAATAAAACTATTTTCCAATAGAAATACAAAAACAAAACATTCAGCAGCGTATATGATTTTCATATTGCCCAATATTTGGATATTATCACACTTTTGCTCATCTCCATTAACATTGATAATTAAAAGTTACATTTACAGTTTAAAAGTTGCAAAAATGCATAACCTTTAAATCCTCTTTGAAATAAGGAACTTAATGATATGCATCCCACTCATCAATATTTTTATGTATATAGTAACCAAGTCATGCCACCTACACAAATAATCTCACAGTTAGCATGCCACAGGTCATCCACGTGTGATGAGAAAAAAAAATCAAATTAAATCTATAAATTACTGCCATCTTTAAATAGATTGTATTTTGCAACATCAAAGTATCACTTCTGATGTGATACTTCTGAAAAGAGGGAAATACTGGCCTGAGGAAGCAGGTCCTTCTCCTTCTGGCCATAAACTAGATTCATAAGTAAAATAAGACATCTGCACTCTGATGCTTTAAAAACATATAATTGGCTAAAAAATCAAAAAGAGGTCAAGGGCTTCCCTGGTGGCACAATGGTTAAGAATCCGCCTGCCAATGTAGGGGACACAGGTTTGAGCCCTGGTCCGGGAAGATCCCACATGCCATGGAGCAACTAAGCCCGTGCACCACAACTACTGAGCCTGCACTCTAGAGCCCATGAGCCACAACCACTGAGCCCGCATGCCACAACTACTGAAGTCCGCGTGCCTAGAGCCCATGCTCTGCAACAAGAGAAGCCACCGCAATGAGAAGCCCACACACCGCAATGAAGAGTAGCCTCCGCTCACTGCAACTAGATAAAGCCTGCATGCAGCAATGAAGACCCAACCACAGCCAAAAATAAATAATTAAAAAAAAAAAAAAGAAAAGAGGTCAAAAGCCTCCCACTCAACCCATAAAACAAGTATAAAACTGGGGGGAAAAAGTCCAAAACAATCACCTCTGGCCTCTGGAAATTAACTAAAAGCAGACAACAAATTAAGAAGCATTTATTCATGAAAATCAGCTGAACTCTGGGTAAGAGAAGTGGAATTATGCAGCCTTTTTGCCTAGGGTTGCTCCCATTCCACTTCTGAATCCCCCAGTTTGTCAATGCAGTAGGATTACAAAAGCAAGGCTGACCTTGAAAACCAGCAATTTTCTGCCAGTGCAGGAAGACTTGATTTGGGACAGAAGGTAAAAACCCACACCCAGAAAGGCTGTTAGTAAAAGAGGCAAATGCAGTAGAAAAAGAATAGGGCAAATCTACAGCTCTGCTAGCTTGAGATTGAAGTACAGTTGGGGGAAGCAGTAGACCAACCAGAAAGTTAATAGGGAAAATCTGAAAATGAGAGAGCCATACATGAGCTAGATAAGCTCTCCACACATCTTTGGGTGACTACGAAACTAAATGTGTGCAAGGGAAATTTGAGATAGTCTCGTGATAAATAAAAGTTAAGGCAGATAATAATTACCTGAACTTTGAACATGCTACCAAACATACATACTGATCCATCAGCAGAGGGTGGAAGATAATGGGGTTAAGGTGTTTGAGTACAACCTCAGCCCAAATCATTGGCTATCAACTGAGACATGAAGACACAGGGACAGCCATTAGGAAGCTAGACTAGAAATAAAAATAAGAACTTAAAAACTGCCACATACCACAGGAAAGATTCTGCAGATCAAGTCCAAGTTACAAAATACAAAATAAAGCTTTTTGTCAATGGAAAAAATGAAAATACAGAGGCGCTTCAAAATATTATCCAAAATGTCCAGTTTTCAACAAAAAATTACAAGACATGCAAATAAACAGGAAAGTAGGACCCATACTCAGGTCAGAAAAAGAACAGTGAAAAAAAAATAAACTAAGTCTATATTTGTCTATAAATAAACTGTCTAAATTTGTCCTTGTCATGAGAACTCAGGATTTACTCTCTTAACAACTTTCCTATATAACATACAAACAGCATTAATCATATTTATCGCGTTGTACTGTACATCCCTAGTACTTATTTACCTTGTAACTGGAAATTTGTACCTTTTGACTGTCTTCATCCAGGTCCTGCACCCCACTCTGCACTTTTGGTAACCACAAATCTGATCTCTTTTTCTATGAGTTTATTTGTTTGTTTTTGAAGTATAATTGACCTACAATACTATGTTAGTTCCTGGTACACAACATATTGATTCAATATTTCTATGCATCTCAAAATTATCACTGCAATAAGTCTAGTTACCATTTGACATCATAGAAAGATATTAAATAATTTTTGACTATAGACTATATTCCCCATACTGCACATTTCATATCCATGACTCATTTATTTTGCCACTAGAAATTTGTACCTCTTAAACCTGTTTCTCTCCTCCCCTCTGGTAACCACCTGTTTGTTTTCTGTATCTATGACTCTGTTCCTATTGTCATTTGTTTTATTTTTTAGATTTCACATAAAAGTGAAGTCATATGGTATTTGTCTTTCTCTGTCTGATTGATTTTACCATAATACACTCTGGGTCCACACATGTTGTCTCAAATGGCAAGATTTCTTTTTTTTTTTTTTTTCCGGTACGTGGGCCTCTCACCGTTGTGGCCTCTCCCATTGCGGAGCACAGGCTCTGGACGTGCAGGCTCAGTGGCCATGGCTCACGGACCCAGCCACTCCGCAGCATGTGGGATCTTCCCAGGCCGGGGCACGAATCCGTGTCCCCTGCATCGGCAGGCGGACTCTCAACCACTGCGCCACCAGGGAAGCCCAGATTTCACGATTTTTTATGGCTGATTAATATTCCATTATATATAAATATATGTATATGTGTGTATATGTGTGCGTGTGTGTGTGTATATATATATATATATATATATATATATATCACATCTTTGTCCATTCATCTATTGACGGTCATTTAGGTTAGCAGACTAGAACTTTGAAGCAGCTAATATAAATATTTCAAAGTATTAAGGAAACCATGTTTAAAGAATTAAAGGAGAATATGATGAGAATGACTCAACAAACAAGTAATCTCAGTAGAGAAGTAGAAACAATAAAAAGAACCAAATGGAAATTTTAAAGTTGAAATGAATGACTGAAATGAAACAGTCAGTAGACAGGCTCAACAGCATATCTGAGATGACAGAATTAAAAAATCAGTGAACTTAAAGAAAAGTCAATGGAAATTATCCAATCTGAGGAATAAAAAACAAAAGAGGAAAAATGATTAAAATCTCAGAAACTTGTGGGACAACACCAAGTGTACCAACATATGTATAAGATAAGTCACAGAAGAAGAAGAAGAGAGAGAGAGATGGAATAAAAAAATTATTTGAAGAAATGAGTGAAACTTCCTTTATTTGATTTTTAAAAATAACATTAATCTAACAATCCAAGAAGCTCAATGAACACCAAGTACTATTAACACAGAGATCTACATCTTGACATGTCACAGTCAAAATGCTGAAAGTCAAAGACAAACATAAAAATATCCAAAACAGTAGGAGAAAAATGACTCATCACGTACAGAGAAGAACAATACAACTAATGGCTGACTTCTGATCAGAAATAAGATAGCCCACAGGGCAATGGAATGACATAATCAATATACTGAAATAAAAAAACTGTCAACCAAGAAATCTATATCTAGCAAAACTATCCTTCAAAAATGAATAAAGACATTCCAAGGAAATAAAGACGTTCCAAGATAAATAAAAATTCAGAAAAACTGTTGCTAGTAAACCTGCCTTATAAGAAATGCTAAATGTTGCCATGTTGCCATTTGCAGCAACATGGATGAACCTGGAGGGTATTATGCTAAGTGAAATAAGTCAGACAGAGAAAGACAAATACTGTATGATATCACTTATATGAGGAATCTAAAAAGTACAGCAAACTAGTGAAAATAACCAAAAAGAATCAGACTCACAAACTAGTGGTTAACGGTGGGAAGAGGGAGAGGAGGTGCAATATAGGGGTGGGGAGTGGAGTTTCAAACTACTGGGTGTAAGACAGGCTACAAGGATCTATTGTACAACACAGGGAATATAGCCAATATTTTGTAATAACTGTAAATGGAGTGTAACCTTTAAAAATTGTATAAAAAAATAAAATAAAATAATAAAACTTTAAAACAAAAATTTTTTAATCCTAAAGGTAATCTTTTACACTGAAAGCAAATGGCACCAGAGATAACTGAAATACGCTGGAATAAATAAAGAGTACTAGAATTGATAAATACGTATGATAAGAACAAAAGGCTATATGAGGAATTCCCTGGCAGTCCAGTGCTTAGGACTCCACGTTTCCACTGCAGGGGTCATGGGTTCAATCCCTGGTCGGGGAACTAAGATCCCACAAGCTGCATGGTGCAGCCAAAAAAAAAAAGAAAAGGCTAAATATATTTTTTATTTTCCTCTCAATTTATTTTAAAAACATAAGATTATATAAAGCAGTAATAATAGCACTGCATTATAGGGATTAATGCATAACATATATGACAATATTAGTACAATGGCTTTGTTGGAACAAAGTTTCTACATTTTACCAGTACTGAGTCAGTATTAACCTGAGTAGACTGTGGTAAGTTCAGATGCATGTTGTAATCCCTAGAGTAACAACTAAGAATATAACTCAAAAAAAATTTTAATTAACAGAGAAGTTGCAATGGTACACAAAAAGCTTTGTTTAACACAAAAGAAGACATTAAAGAGAAACAAAAAAACAAAACAACATGAGACATATGCAAAACAAATAGCAAAATGGAAGATGTAAATCCAAATATATCGATAATTACATTAAATGTGAATAAACTAAATACTTTAATCAAAAGACAGAGATTGTCAGACAGGACAAAAACCAAGATCCAATGAGATGCTGTCTACAGGAGACAAACCTTACATTCAAATCCACAAGCAGGTTGAAAATAAAAGGATGAAAAAAATATACACCATACAAGTAGTAACTTTAGAAGAGCTGGAGTGACTATATGAATATCAGACAAACTAGACATTAAAACAATAAATATTACTAAAGCTAAAGAGGAACATTTAATAATGATAAAAGAGTCAATACATCAAGAAGATATAAATGTATACACACCTAAAAACACATAGTAATGAAAGAAAGAAACAAGTATAGAAATTTCAAGGTAGCCTCACTTAACTGATTCCTTACATTTTCTGCTCTCTGAGTTCAGGGACTAAATTAATACAGTTTTGAAATATAAATTCACAGGGAGTTACACAGATAGTACAGAGACATCTTGTGTACTCTTCACCTAGTTCCCCCATAGGTTAGATCTTACGCAATTATAGTACAATATCAAAACCAGGAAATTGATATAGGTATAACGTGTGTTTATAATTCTATGTCATTTCATCACATGACTAGAACTGTGTAACCACTGCCACAATCAAAATAAAAGACTATTCCATCACCACAAGTATCCCCCTCATGCTACCCCTTAAGGCCATACCTACTCCCTTCTCCCCACCAACCCTAACCCCTAACAACCATCAACTGGTTCTCCACCTTTATAATTTTGTCACTTTAAGAATTTTATATGAATAAAATCATACAGTGTGAGAAATTTTGAGACTGGCTTTCTTTTATTCAGCATGAGATACTTCCAAGTTGTTGTATCACTAGCTTGTTCCTTTTTCATTGAGTAATATTCATGGTATAGATATATCAGAGTTTGTTTAATGATTCATGTATTGTAAGACATTTTGTTTCCAGTTTGGGGCTATTACAAATAAATCTACTATGAACCACTGTATACAATTTTTTTCTAAGGACAAAAATTTTCATTTAACTGGAAAAATATGCACAAATGTGATTACTGGATTATATAGTAAGGGTAGATTTCATTTTTTCAAGAAACTACCAAACTATTTCCAGAATGGCTATACCATATTACATTCTCAACAGTGATTTAGAGTCCAGTTTGTTAGTATCCTTGCCGGCATTTAGTGTTCTTACAATTTTTTATTTCAGCTGTTCTAATGGGTATGGAGTAATATCTCACTGTGGTCTTAATGTTCATTTCCTTAATGGCAAGGGATGTTTTACATCTTTTCATGTGCTGATTTGCCATTTGTTTATCCTCTTAGGTGAAATGACTCTTCATGGTTTTTGCCCACATTCTAATCAAATTTCTTGTTTTCTATTACTGCTGAATTTTGAGAGTCCATTACAAATTCTAGATATGACTCCTTTATCAGATATGTAGTTTGCAAATATTTAAATGTAAAATATAAAACTTTTGGAAGAAAACATGAGAGAAAATCTTTGGAACCTAGGGATTGATCAAGAGCTCTTGGACATACCAAAAAGCACCATTTGCTTTGTGACCACCTAGAGGGGTGGGATAGGGAGGAGATATGGGGATGTATGTATATGTATAGCTGATTCACTTTGTTATACAGCAGAAACTAACACACCATTGTAAAGCAGTTATACTCTAATAAAGTTGTTAAAAAAATTTTTTAAGCATCATTAATAAAAGAAAAAAATCAATAAATTTTCACCAAAATTTTTAAATGTTGCTTTGTGAAAGACCCTGTTAAGAGAAATGTTAAGAAAATGGAATGGGAATGCTGTGAGAAGCAGGTATGAAATACCATGTGCTGTGTACATTTAAGTTTATGATCTATTTTGAGTTAATTTTTGTATAACATATAAGATTTAGGTTGATTTTTTTTTGACTATTGACATCCAGTTGTTCTAACAATACAAAAAACTATCATTCCTCCATCTAAGTGCTTTTGTACACTTGTTAAAAATCAGTTGAGCATACTTTTGTTTGGGTGTATTTCTGGGTTCTCTGTTCCATTCCATTGGTCTAAGTATCTATCCCTCTGCCAACCACACAGTCGTGATTACCATAGTTTTATAATGTCTTGAAATAAAGTAGGATGATTCCCCCCACTTTGTTCTTATTTTTCAAAAATTTTTTAGCTATTTTAGTTCCTTTGCCTCTCCATATAAAACTTAGAATGATCTTGTCTATTTCTATAAAATACCTTGCCAGTTAATACAGTTCTATGGGCTAGAATACAGTCCCTTGTACAGTTAATACAGTTCATTAAGTGCATATAGGATTCATCAAGGGCTCCTTCTGCCTAAGTAGTCATGCCTATGTGACCCCATACCCAACTGTTTGAAATCTGGAGTGAACACCTGACTCAGAGGTAAATCCTATATTGGCTGACTGTAACTTAAAGCCTAGAACAAAAAGCGAAAATCTGGCCAATTGGGATCATCTTCTTGGTATTTGAATTAGGAAATAAAAATGCTGTGGTCAGCTGCAGAAGTTGAAGAGAAAAAAAATGAAGGGCAGTGTGAGATGGAGTTAGCATGCTGCAAGCCAAAACCATGGACAAGACAATCTTATGGTAAAGAAGAATGACAAAACTCTGAGTAAGCAAAAAAGTCACTTTAAGGAAAATGAGAAGAAAAAAAGAACAGGATTGATGTGACAAGCAAGGATGAGATACCAGATAATGTAAATTGAATGCTGTACCCCCAAAAGATATGTTTAAATATTAACCCCTGTACCTCTGAACGTGACCTTATTTGGGAATAGGGTCTTTGCAGATGTAATCAAGTTAAGTTAAAGTCATACTGGATTAGAGTGGGTCCTAATCTGGTTTGGTGATTTTATATAAGAGGTAAATTTCGTTTTTTGTTTTGTTTGTTTAATTTTATTTATTTCTGGCTGTGTTGGGTCTTTGTTGCTGCATGCGGGCTTTCTCTAGCTGCGGTGAGTGGGGGCTACTCTTCGTTGCGGTGTGTGGGCTTCTCATTGCGGTGGCTTCTCTTGTTGTGGAGCATGGGATCTAGGCATGTGGGGTTCAGTAGTTGCAGCACGCAAGCTTCAGTAGTTGTGGTGCATAAGCTCAGTAATTGTGGCTCGCGGGCTCTAGAGCACAGGCTCAGTAGTTGTGGTGCACTGGCTTAGTTGCTCTGCAGCATGTGGGATCTTCCCAGAACAGGATCAAACCTGTGTCCCCTGCATTGGCAGGCAGATTCTTAACCACTGCGCCACCAGGGAAGTCCCAGGCCAGTACACTTTAAAGCAGGGCTGGTAAATTACAGCCTATGGGCCAAATTTGGCCATAACCTGTTTTTATATGGCCCTCACACCTAAGTACAGTCTTTACATTTTTAAATGTCTAAAAAAAAAAGTAAGAAGAAGAATGTTTTGCGACACATGAAATTATGTGAATTTCACATTTCAATGCCCATAAATAAAATCCTATGGGAACACAGCCACACTTATTCATTTACATATTGTCTATGGATGCTTTTACGCTCTAACGGCAGAGTTGAGTAGTTGTGATAGATACCATAGGACCCACAAACCCAAAAATATTCACTATCTGGCCCTTTATAGAAAGTTGGCCAAGTCTTATTTTAGAGAATTCAGTTAGATAATAAGTTTGCTTGATTTTAATCTTTACATTATGAGGGTTTTACCCATCCATACTTTGGTTGAATAGGAGTAGTTGCTGGAGGAACTCATTCCAGTAGACATGTGGTTCCAAGTTACAGCCATGCCTGCCATTATATGTGTATTTGCACCTTGAACAAAAACTCAGTCCCCCTAACAGCTAAAAAGGTTATTTTACAGTGATTTGTCTTAAATCTACTAAGTATACAAATTACTATTTCGCCTGTCGTCATGTTTTCTTCTTTTTTAAAATGGTATAAAAGAGCATGGCTTATTTTGATATATCTCACATACAATCATGTTATCAAACAAAACTGCCCCACTGATCATTTTTGTGACATAATTGTGTCATTGCTTTTGAAATACAACTACAACATCTTTCTGGGACACAACAGACCTTCAGAACAAAGACAGATGTGGATGTAGATCACAAGGTGAATTAGTAAAAAAGGTACAGTAAATCATTAATATTTTTAAATATACGCCCATGTTTAAGCTTCCACATATTCCTTCCAAAAACCAAATATTTTCACCGCATTTAATATGACAGTCTCGTACTTTAAAAATCTGACTGTATATAATTAAGAAAATCTTTCTACTATTCTTGCCCCCCGATACGATGAAGTTTTCATATAATATTCATTACTTGTGTTTTCTTCTTATAGACTCCTTTTATTACCAATCAACTTTGGTATTTCCCACAAGCTTTCTTTTTCTTCCTCTAAAGCTCAAATAACAGTAAACGATAAATGTAACGATAAACGATAAACAGTAAACGATAAATTATCATAAAATGATAATTGTTGCTCCTGGCACCATTTGCCTAATTCAAAACAAATACCCAGTTGTACTTTTAAAATTCAGGCCCCCAAACAAAAACTACTGAAAGAGTTTCAGAATTCTTTATTAATGAAAAAAATTTCAAATGCTCCTGGGGGACTATAATATTGAGCCAGATACCCAGTCTCCTTACACTTGAATCCCAAATATCCAAACTATCAAATTATAGAAACGAAAAGCTATATATGGTTTTTACTACGTATGGCTATATATGGCTCTTACTGGTTATTTACTTGGCTACAGTTGAGAGAGATTTCTTTTATTTCAATTTACCATGAACATTTCTTCTTAAAATAAGAAAACGAAATTTAATGGAACTAAATTTGGCACAGTTCCTAGCATATAATAGGCACACGATATATATTTTTTCAATGAGCAAAAGTAATTGTAATAAATTATTATTTAGTAGTTTTTTATCTCTCCAAAGCATTTTTCCATTTTCACACTTTACCTATCCCTGAGAGATACACAGGTAGGTTTTCTCAAAGATTACACAGGTAGATACCTCAAAAAATATACCTGCCAGACCTTTGTCAAAGCCCCATAGGGCTGTTTCATTAGACACAGTCTGGTGAATATGAGAAGCTACAATTTCAAGTGTCTGGCAAAAGAGTAGGCTCGAATGTGTCAATTACCTAAGAAGCAAAAGGAACTGGACCTTCTGGAAGAGGTCCGGGTCCATGAAGCTACTAAATGCCCCGAAGTACCATTTTTATTCTAGGGAAACTAAATAAACATATTAATGCAACAGATGGCAAGTTAGCAAGTAATATAACAATTCACCTCAGTAATTAATCTTGAGCCAGTATCAGGAATAGAGATAGCCATGATTACCTACCCCTGATTTCACACACATCACCCCCCTCCTTAGAGAAGAATCTGCCACCTAAATCCCTGGGAAGTGCAGCCCTATGTATAAAGGCATCTTGTTTCACTGGCCATAGACGATTGGTTTAGGGATGGATATCTGACTCAAAATGGATTGTTCATATTCATTCAAACATGAGGAACTGGGACACTGAGTATTGTGACCATTTGGTTTTGGCTTTTTGGGCTGCCCAGAATCTAAATACCCTTCTTGGGTTTGAGGAATTTCCCACCTTATGAGATATGGTAGAAGGGACAGCCTTCTTTTTACTGTAGAGCCTGAAAGTTCCTGATACTTGCTCTCCCAGCCTCCTGTGCAGCCAAGGAATTGGCACATGACCTAGGCTTGACCAATCAGAAGTACCTGCCCTGGATTTTGAATTGGAAGCTAGTGATGCACAGTTGTAGGGACACTAGAGAATCTTACTTCAAGGGGGCCAGGATGGGCAGCAGTAGAAGTAGCAATACAGTTAAGTCTCCTACAAACATTCAAGTTGCAACTTTCAAAGATGCGAACCTGCCCCTGTATGCCAGCTGCTGTACTGTACTACTGTACTTTTCAAGGTACTGTACTGCAAGATTAAAAATGTTTTATTTTTTGTGTTTGTTTTTTATGTATTTGTGTGAAAAGTATTATAAAATTATTACAGTACAGCACCATAGAGCCTATTGTGTTAGTTGGGCACCTAGGCTAACTTTGTTGGACTTAACGAACACGCTCTCGGAATGGAACTCGCTCATATGCAGGGGACTTACTGTATTGAATCCAGTGCCCCCAGTGGTCTAAGCACTAATCAGGTCTAGTACTTGGCAGCAGTAGTGTCCTCACAGGGCCTGCTCTGTGGCTCTGGTTCTGGCTATGACGTCCCCTGTTTCCTGCCCATTTGCCAACAGTTTCCAACAATTCTGTGAGCTCCCCAGTATCCCCCAGTAAATTCTTTTTCTGCTTAAATTAGCCATGGTGGTTTCTGATGCTTACAATTAAGAAGAGTGACTGATATACAGAGTCCAGGTCAGCTGGCTGCCAACATGAGACTATAAAATAGGGAAATTTTAGAACTGAAGCTGCTGTTTGGAGATGGCCATGATAGGCTATGCCAGCAGCACAAGACAGTCTACAGCTGCTCCGAGAAAAGCAGACAGCAAATACAATGACGTTCCAGAAAGAAAAGTACAGACAAAGAGAGTTTGCACCCTGACAATATTTCCAAATCCCCGTCCCATAAGAACAGGCCACACTTCATTTCCTACCTGTGGACTGCCTTGAAATCCCGTTGTATCCTTAAAATGAATCCTTCATTTTTTTTAAGCTGATTCATTTTACTCAGTTTTATTCCTTGCAACCAAATGTACCCTGATTGAGTTAGCCAGATAAGTAGTAGATTGTAATTATCTAGGAATATGGAAAATAGCACAACTGGGACATGGAGGAACTTAGGGGACAAACCATAAGAGGAATCTCTCTCCCTTTCTACTCACAGTAGTTATTGATGACTCTACCTTCAATTCAGGGGTGCTGCAAACATCAGGTGCATGTATTGTTGTACTCAAACTTATGAATTAGCAGGTTTTTATACTACTCAGTATACATGAAAATCACTAGGTCATAGCTATATACTGCCCAAAATAACAGAGAAAGATTTAACTAAAATGTTAACTATAAATTGAGGGCTGAGAAAGCTTCTCCTAAAACAAAAACAATTATAACATCACGTAAGAACCATCTGTCAAGATAGGGCCTGAATTACAGAGAAGATTGTGGCAAGGCCTGCTGACAGATGGAGAATCAGATCCACCCTGGGAGGAATGTGGAGAGCTGGCTCTTATAGCCCAGGCTTCTGGCCATCCCTCACACATCACGACTACATTATGACTACTCCCAAACATGAACAAAAACTTTGAGAAAGCCACCCAAGATGGGCTGACTGCAGCTTAGAATCCTATGGGAGACAATACCACAGTCCACTCACTGCCTGAACCAGAAAGTGCTCAATTCTGTCCTATCCCAGGGAGGGTGTCAGAAACCAAAGACAGGTAATCTGCTCTCCCCCTCTACCATCTGCCCTTTTCTGCCTTCTGATCTTTTATTCATTTTCCAGGTTAACTAACTTGGGAAATGATGAAAACCCTCTAGAGAAGCCACGTTGCTCTTGTTCTCAGAGTATTCCTAAGGGACTTTAAGCAAAGTTGCCTCCTATCAAGGAAAGCTAAAGAATGATCATTCCAGTTTTGAAAATCAAAGCAAAAATACCAATGTTGTGGGAAATTCATAAGAATGACAGTGACAAGACCTAAAGCCTGAGCAAACCACAGATCTCTATAAGTCAGTTTTTTCTCACTGGTAAAAATCTGTAAAATACTTCCAATTTGGAGATTCTGGGAATCCAAGATTAACTGTTGAAACTTTGGAAAATCTCATAATGTCTCTGTACAACTAACACAAAAATAGCTCTGTTTACCTCAATGGTTTGTTGCAAGAATCAAATGAATTAAGTGTGAGAGTGGTTTCAAAGATGTGTAGTACTAAACAGTCACAAAGCATTATCATTACAGGGCTAGCGCTAATATTTGTAGACATAGTTACCACTATTGATATCTTTATCAAATTATCAGGATCTAGGACCTGATCTTTGTAGATCATAATTAAATGCTTCCATTGACGTAATGCACTTAGAACCAGTGTTCCATGGTAAGTACTCTCTAAGCATGAATTCTTTTATTAGGATGATGATTACCAGGAGTAGTAGCGGTGATGGTTACCTTAATTCTTATCATTATTTGAAAATAATGAAGTAATGGGATGGAGTCTTTGGCTTTATGGTACTATATAACTTTCTTATAATAGTAACTCAAGTGTTTGGGAATTATCAATCCCCTAATGCTGTCAGCTGTGATTACCTTTACTGGCATTTTATACCCAAGAGGGCACTGTCTCACTACCGCCTTGAGACCCAGATTCAACACAGCTGCTGCCAGCAGACCAATGACTACTGTTACATTTGGTTAAGACCCCTTCTCAAAGTTTATTTTACATCAGCCTCTCCTAACAGCCCCAAGGTCATATATTTCTTTTAAATTAAAATGAAAGAAAATTTTTGCAGAATTTCACGGCAGCTCTAAGGCATCACTAAACCCAATTGGGGGAATCACTGCCTAATAATTAAGTAATATTGAAGACAGTCAAAAAGCTTTCTCATGTCATCCTAGAAAGTCTCACAGCACAGTCTACATACATAACAAGTGATAAATTTTATACTCCATCATAGCCACAAAACTAACCCATATCACAGCCTGCTACAGCAAAAAGTCATTTCATGGGTGTCCCAGGGCCCAGCCACTGAAACAAGTCCAAAGTTAGTTTCACCTGATGGCAATACTAGCATTCAACTGTCACCCTCTCGTTATATTAGCATGCTGTGATTATTCCCAGCAGTGGAACTGGGCCTCCATGGTAACGCTCTTCAGGGAGCTGGGGAAGCTCTTTAATTATTAAAATGAATAATTCTTACCAACACATTTAATTGGGAAATATTACGTTAAAGGGGCACTAATGGAACAGCTCTGAGAATCGAGCGGTATGACAGAGGATGCTTTTTGATGTGAATTTTAGCAATACTCTCCTTATCCCATCACACCATGCATTATTTAGTTGCTTTAAAAAAAAATCTATCATTTCATTTCTAAGTGGAGATGGAATTATTGAACCTGCAAAAGCAAAGCTTTGAATTACTCCCATGTGTCTGAACCATTACCAACCCACAAAAATCAGACACAGTGAAGCGTCATGTTATCTCTGACTCTAGGAAATCAACCCAAAAATACCCTGAACATTACATCAGCCAGTTAATACAGAGTCAGGTTAGCTTTACAGAAGGATAGCTGTAGTATTTCCTTTCTTGACAAAAAAAAATTCAGATATTGAAAGTATTCATCTAACGTCACCATGGAAATCTTAAGCATTTTGCCATATTTATACACTGTCATCTCAATGTGTATTTCTCTGTGTATTATGTATTCTCAGAGAAATGAGACTCACCCCAGAGAGAGATAGAACTCAATCTTATTATTAACTTGTCACATGAAAAGACAGATAATTTAAGCCTTCTGACATGTTTCCCTTAATGTTCTTTATAAAGAAAGTTTTCATCATTGAAGAAGAAAAGAAAAATACAGGACGAGAATTCTCATTCAATCTCTTCATTTTGAGTAGATCACAAAGCTGTTTCTATGAGGGAGAAAATGATAAAAGATAATAACCGTGGAAAACTAAAGAATGGAAGGCAAACATATTTATCCACTGGCAAGAAGCTGTGTAATCAACAGAAATTTCACCCTTGAACTTGTAAGCATATTCTCTGGAAGTAGGATGTTGCTGATACTAGGTTTAAGGATTCCAAGAATTTTTTTTTTTTTTTAAGCTAAAAGAAGCTACTTCGGTTCGGGAACTCTATTTAGAGCTTTTTGTACATTCAGTTTAATTAATGTTAAGATTTCATAAGCTTTGAGTGATGATAAATATCTCACATGCTGCCTACAAGAAAGATGATGCTATACATCTTCCTAAAGCTCCAAGGGTCACTGGCACACCACCCTTGGGCCCTCAGAGAGCTAGAAAGATCTCATGGGAGAATGGTGAGAGCGGCTGTTGGTGTTCCCCTGACCTTGGCTGGTTCTCCTGCCCACCTCCTGCCCACCAGTACACATCTGTGGGTCCTGGGATTCTTGCTCCTCGTCTCCATTCTCATCCCACACCAGTTTGCCCCCGATGAATTTCCACTTAGCGATTAAAAAGCACGACCCAATGCACTCTTCAGATGATACAAATATCAAATTACATGCTGTCTCCAAATTCCCTAGCCAGATTTCCAGATTCTCTAGCTTTCTAAACCACCCTTCTTGCTTCGCTGTCTCTGTCAGGCTGCCTGGTCCCCTAATGCTGGAGGAAAATCAAAGAGCTGCTTGACTGGAAAGGGGTAATTACTATCAGTGACATTTCCATTAGGAAGTTTCCTACTGAGCTGTTCTCATCTTAATACCAAATACTCATATTAATGTCCCTCCCCAACTCAGCTCCCTACACTAATTTTTAAAATTAAAATTCTAATGATTTATAATGAATGACTGCTCACTGTCAGGCTGTAAAACCAATGACTCAAGGGCACGTAAATGACATGTGTGTCTAACCACCTAGACTTCCATGTGCCTCATCTTAACTGTTTGGTCCATGTCACACCTCACTGTTCGATATACATCATATGATAGCCTTCAGCAGTTGTCAGTTGTTTAATAGTACACGCAGCATAGGATACATGTAAGCAAATAGAACGGTGGTTTCAAACTTGCTTTAGCAGCAACCCTACTTTCAGATGAAATCTTACATTAAATAAGTATAAAGGCATTATTTATTAACATAAATTCATTAGCATAAATTTGATGTACAAGATGATATACATAACAATTTTATTAAGTCAGTAAGTTTATTTTAATGAAAAGAAAAAACAGAAATTGGGGCTTAAATGAGAATTAAATTATACATTAACCTCAACATTCAATTTATCTGCATAATTTTTTTGCTTCTTTGCATAGATAAACTATTTCTGATAGTTTGCTTTGTGTTCTAAAGCTATTCTTCAATTTGACAGAAATGGCAATGGTTTCATTCCAAGGCCTACAGGGCATCAAGATAACCTGGCACTCTAAGTTGTTTTTTTAAGTGGTCCTTAATGTATTAAAATTTGGTATATAACACACATGAGTTATTTCATGTGGCTTGTTTACGTGTTATTTTATTATAGTTTTAATAGTTGAACTGTATTTTTAAATGAAATCTGGAGCACACATTTAAGAAATCACTAAAACACAGCCATGGAACACTAGGGCTCTGTAGAACACAGTTTGAAAACACCACTGACACAAATTTGATCGATGTTTACGAAGAAACAAGTAACTAAAGAGATAAGGAAAAGGTTAACTTGGAGAAGGCTGTGGCAGTTACTAACGGTAACCTCTTAACTCCCTCAGCACTTTCTTGTATTCCTATCCCAGTGCTGATTCCACTCTCCTTGCACTGCAAGAAGTTGAGCATGTCTGTCCCCCTCCAGGAGATGACACACAACTGAAGGTAGAGGACTGCTGATATGGACTGGATTGTGTCGCTTTAAAATTCGTACATTGAATCCTGAACCCCCATGTGACTATATTTGAGATAAGGCCTTTAAGAAGGTAATTAAAGTTAAATGAGGTCATAAGGGTGGGGCCGTAATCCAATAAGGCTAGTGTCCTTATAAGAAGAGGAAGAGACACCAGATGTCTCTCTCTCTCTCCCTTTCTCTCCTTTTCTCTCTTTCTCTTTTTCTTTCTTTCTCTCTGTGTACTTGCAGAGGACAGGTCATGTGAGGCTACAGATATAAGTCAGCCATCTACAAGCCAGGAAGAAAGGCTTCCCAAGAAACAAATATTGCTAGCACCTTGACTTTGGACTTTCAGCCTCCATAAGTTTGGGAAAATAAATTTCTGTTGTTTAAGCCATCCAGCCTGTGGTATTGCGACATGGCAGCCCAAGCAGACTAACACAATCATGAAACAAACATCCAGAAAAAATATTGTTAAAATGAACACAATACAGGAAATGTCCTTTCTATCATCGTGAAGTCATCTAAATTTGATGCACTACAAAATGCTCAGTAGGATCACTCCGTAAGGACTGTCTATATTCTTCTGCCTGAGTAAAAGTCAAGCTTTTGGCATTCAGGATTTAAAGCATGGGTATCCATGGATTTGAAGGAATCCCGGCTTTATCTAATAGTTCTTTGTCCCCAGAGCTCATAGTACAGGGTTTTGTACATACTTTTAAGCAAGTTACATGTTAAATTGGGAAAAGACATCTTAGACTTTTCAAAACTAATCCATTTAGTTTTTACATCATTGCTTATCCTAGTTTCCTTATCTTTATTCTTATTATTCTTCTAATAAGAACCTGCTGTATAGCATAGAGAACTCCAGTTCGCTGTAGAGTAGAAACTAATACAACACTGTAAAACAACTATACCCCAATTAGAAAAAAAAGAATTTGAACCCAGACCCCATACTCTTTTTTTTTTTAATAAATTCATTTATTTATTTTTGGCTGCCTTGGGTCCTCATTGCTGTGCGCAGGCTTCCTCTATTTGCAGCGAGCAGGGGATGCTCTTCGTTGCGGTGCACGGGCTTCTCATTGCGGTGGCTTCTCTTGTTGCGGAGCACAGGCTCCAGGTGCGCAGGCTTCAGTAGTTGTGGAACGCAGGCTCAGTAGTTGTGGCACACAGGCTTAGTTGCTCCATGGCATATGAGATCTTCCCAGACCAGGGCTCGAACCCGTGTACCCTGCATTGGCAGGTGGATTCTTAACCACTGTGCCACCAGGGAAGTCCTCTCCATACACATTTTGAGGATGATGAGATTTCTTCTTTGGATGCTACTCTAGGTGATTCTTCAAAGCTCCGCCCTTCCTCTGAGTCTGCTGGCTGCAACTGCCTCTCCCTTATTCTGCAAGGCTTCTTCCTAGACCTTGTGTATGTGAATTATCTCTACTCAACCATAGTCCAGGGATGGTCTGCCTGGGCTTGGTATTGTCAGTGGGGAGGCTGCACACAATGACTCATGGTCCTGCTCTCTAGCCACTCCTGCCCAGCCTCAGTCCAGTCCCTGATTTCACTCTAGCAAGCATAAAGGAGCAATATTTGGTATTATCTGCTCTGGGCTTGTTAGTTTCCCTTTTCAGGCTGCAGTCAGGCCCTCCAGGTTTATGTCTTGGGGTAGGACAACTACAGGAGAACAACAAAGAAGAGTCCTGTCTCAGCTCTCTCCGTAAGGAGATCTAAAGCTCTCAGCACAGGAAATACATTGACAGGGATGCTTCTGAGTCTCAAAAAACTGGGTTTTAAGGACCAAGAAGCAAAGTTTATCTTATAAATAATAGATGACTTAAAAGCCAGTTCTCAGGCTCAAGTTTGATTAAAAGAACAAAGTAAAAGTAAGAAAGTTAAGCCCTGCTAAGTGTCCCCTACAAGTGCCCACCTCTCTTGGGACAGATCTCAGGAGAGGGACAGTAAACTCCCAGAATACAGTGGGGCTTCAAAAGCAGAAAGGACCCTAAAGCTGTACCCCAAGACTCTTACACAAGTCTGTGGTGGTATGAGAGAACTAAAATTTTCCTGTATTCCCAAAAGGATGTCAAAGTGGTTAAAAAAGGCTTGCAGACTGAGCGGCTCCTTGCAAACAGGAACAAGTGTACCCTGAATGTCCTGACACTGACATTCACTGAATGACACTGAAGATCAGTGGGCACAGATGTGAAAGACAAAAGTCCAAATGGGATGAGTTAAATCTCCTATCAATCAAAGGGACAGCTGCCAATGCCAGGGGACAGGACTCCCCCCAGCCCCACCACAGTAAGCCCCTGGATTTAAACCCCTGGAACTGAGAAAAGAAGAGAGAAAATAAACTCGACTTTGTGGTGTTGGGGGTCAGGGAGAAGTTAGAAGACCAGAATTGTCTGGATTGAAACCTGAAATAACTGAAATTAGCAAAAAATGACGGAGATTAAGTGTTCTGTCATTAGGCAGACACATCTTTTAATAAAGACAAGACGTGTTACAGAAAAACTGAACAGTTATTTGCACACCTAGTTAAAGATTCAAACTCCCTCGTAAGTTTTGGGGGTGGGTCTAGGTCTGTGTGGTACAAGGATATCTTTCTGTTATCCCCATATTATGTTCTCTGATATATATATATTTATATATATACACCAGTATTTCTGGTACTATACCAGAAATAGTACATGAACTCTCAACATACAAGGCTAAGTTCTTTCCCTCTGACTCACACCCATGCCACCAAACAGACAGACTAGCAGTACTATTTGAAAGGCCCTGCCAGCATACACTGTACCTCTTTAGAGGCCAGGCTCTGCCTAAAGAGAGAGAGACATGGCACAAAGTGGGCTTAGGAGGGCTGCTTCTAGCCCACTAAGCACTTTTTCTTTGCAATTTAGAAAAAAGATGCCTGCTATGCCAGGTACTCTTGTGCAGTAAACAACCTGCCCAACTGTACACAGTGGTTGGAAAGTGAGATATTTAATCTATTTTCTTCACAAACAAGAGCTAGAAGGAGAGATGCTCATTTACTGGTTGTATTAGCCCTGGCACTACAAATAAGGAGCAAATGTGGAAGAAACATGATATGTTTTTCTGCCTTTTTGTCAGATCGTCTTTCTTTTATGAAGTAGCATCATAGTAGAACGTGCTAATTTTTTTTTAATTCAATTAATCCATCTGCAAATGTCTTTTAATTAACATCAATTCCTGGCCAGATACTGGGTTTAGTTGTTCTTGATAAATGCAGATGTTTTGGCCACAGAAACCCTATGCAGATGGCACTCAGACTCAACGTATCCCTTACCTCTCTCCACAGAGCTTCTAGCTCCTAAGCTAAGTCAGCAGAGACAAATAGAGAGGATAAATTACCACTGTGCTCTCCCACAGTCCTTCCAGTGTTTTGCAGATGCTGTATGTACTGATTCTTAAAGCTGTTTTTAGTATTTTCTGGAGATCCAGCATGCATGTAAAATAGCCCCAGGTGGCCATCCCTAAGCAAATTATGTAAATTCACCAAGCCTCAGATTGCTCATAATCAAAATGGGGCTTACAATATCCACCCTGTAAGATTTTGTGAGGTTTTGTGACCTGGCACATGTGGGAACATTTAGTACAATGCCTGGCACAGTGAATGTGTATGTACCTTAGTGTCATGAGCCTGTGATTACGATGAGGTCACACTGCCAATGAGAATGCAAATTTCCCTGGCACATGCCACATCTGTATCATGCAGGAGCTGCAGATCCATTTCAGAGATGTGTGTGGTTAATTGTGCGAAATCCTGGAGGCGTCCCTGTGATTACATTTAGCATTCATATAATTTCCATCAGGGATTCCTCACTTAAGCCTGCTACTTGCAGAGTCCCTTAAGGGCTGGACCTCCCCACAGCCTCTATTGTAGATTCCACCGGAATTATATTGGTATCAGTGCTCCTGAAACAATAAGCCATCATGGGCTAAAGTAAGCACTGTATTCCTACTGCCTACTGAGCAAAAGAAGGCCATCCTATCACCAGTTTCATTGTACCCCTTCTTCACAAAGCAACTCCTACAGTTTGCAGGGACACCAACTGCCCTTGTTTTCTCAGGACTATCCTAGGATTGGCTTTGAAAACCCCACATCCCCTGGAAACCCTCAGTTCCAGGCAAACTGGAACCATCAGTCATCCTAAGTTTCAGACATCAGACCCATGAAGCCCTCAAGGAAACAGACACCATTCTCTCTTCTCCAACCTCCTCCTGCCCCAGCTCCATCCCATCTATGTTTGCTCCTAATAAACAAACATAAACCAGTATTAGTTTCCTATTAATGCCTAACAAATTGCCATGAGCTTAGTGGTATAAAACAATACGCATTCATTAACTCATTGTTTCTGTAGATCAGGAATCTGAGTGTCTCCCTTGGGATCTCTGCTCAGGGTCTTCTGTAGTGGAAATCAAGGCATCAGCCAGTCTGAGTGCTCATCTGAAGGCTCTGGGGGAAAATCCACTTGTAAGCTCATTCAGGTTGTTAGCAAAATTCTGTTCTTTGTGGTTACAGGACTGAGGTCTCCATTTCCTTGATGGTTGTCGGTTGAGAGCCACTCTCAGCTCCTAGAAGCCACCTGTATTCCTTGCCATGTGGCCCCGTCCATATTAAAAGCCCCCAATAGGAATCTCCCTTGCATCAAATCCCTCACACTTCCAATCTCTTCATGGAGAACCTAGTCCCTTCCAAGGGCTCATGTGAATAAGTGGGGTCCACCCAGGATTTCCCTTTCTCAAAGTCAAGTGAGACATATAACTCATATAACATATAACTCAATCATGGAGTAATATCTCATCATATTTAAAGGTTTCACCCACTCTCAGGGAAAGGAGGTTATACGAGGGTGAGGGTCAGCGGGGTTCATCTTAGGATTCTGCCCACCACACCTCCTTTCCCCAAATATATCAGAAGTTGCAAAGAGATGCTGGATGAGAGCAAGGCCCCAGCAACTCACCAGATACATCCAGACAGTCTCATTTGAGATTCTTAAGATCAACCATGTCTTTGAAACATTCATGTATTCCTTCTCATGGAACGAATACTTATTGAAGGGCTATTATGAGCTTGGCACTGTGTCAAGTGCTGGAGATCCATGATGAACGAGAGATATATGATCCTTGCCCTTGTCTAGTGGGGAAAAATTAATCAAATAAACATAAAATGTGAAATTGTGTTTTGACCAGTGTGAAAAATGTGAGGTATATAGTGCTATGAGATCCTATAAAAGGAGGACTTTACCTCATCCAGATAAAAGAGCAGGGACATCGATTGCTGGCTGCCCACCAAAATCCACTCTCAATTTCTATCACAGAAGGCGGCACAGGGCTATCCAACTGCACTGCATTCCCCAGTTTTTTTTCACCATTAGGGGTGGCAATGTGACAAAGTCCTCCAATGAGTACAAGTCAATGGTGCCACTTTCAGGCCTGGGCCATTAAACTCATTGTCATTCCTACAAGTGACAAAAGCATGACCCAGAGCAACCACAAGTCACGTGTTGAGGATGGCAGAGCCACAGTCAGCCTAAGTCCTTGAATGACTGCATGGAGAGAATCTACCCCCACCACCTGATCACTACCACTATCACCATTAAAACCACTCTGGACTGTTATGTGGGAAGGAAAAAAACTTCTCTTTTTTTGAGCCGTTACTTTTAGGTCTATTGTTTTAGCAGTTTAGCTTTCCCCTAGTAATACAGAACTACATGCTGCAGGTAAAATAAAACATAACACTTTCTTATCTTACATTCATATAAAGTGTCTCTGAAAGGCTTTCACATCTAGTAGGAGATTTAATTCTCTCAATAACCCTGTAAGACAAGTAACAGGACATCTATTACTATACCACCTGCCAGATGAGGCAGAGGAATCAGTGACTTAGAGAGGCTCCCATACCTCATTAGTCACTTCTGGGATCTCTGCCTCTGGCTCACCATTTGGATTTGGACAAGCCATCCGTTTCTTTCTTCATTTGTAGGATATGGTTATTCCTGTTTTCCCAACTCAGAGGAAAAAATTCCATGTGCCTTGTCTGTAAAATACTCTAGCAGAAAGACAACACAAATATGATACTCAGTTCCATAAGTTAGGTATGCAGGAGAGATACTGACAATTCCTTCTTAATTATTTACTCTTCAATATCTTGGGTCCACTGGAAACAAATTGCTATGCAAAACTATAGGCTACTAAGTTACTCTTGGTCTTTGATCCCTAAATTTTAACATCTGAGGTAATTGCATCCTTGGTCTGATTTTTGGTGGAGTCCTTTTGATTTCATTTACTTACCTGTATACGTTATCAGAAAATATACCCTTCAAAATCTTTCATTCACTCATGTTCACAAAAATTTACGAGCATTTACTGTGCAAAAGTCACTGCGCTAGGCAATGGGTATCCAATAGTAAAAACTGCAGGCACAGTCCCTGCCCTCAAGAAGATTAGTCTAGGGCTTCCCTGGTGGCGCAGTGGTTGAGAGTCCGCCTGCCGATGCAGGGGACACGGGTTCGTGCCCCGGTCCGGGAAGATCCCACATGCCATGGAGAGGCTGGGCCCGTGAGCCATGGCCGCTGAGCCTGCGCGTCTGGAGCCTGTGCTCCACAACGGGAGAGGCCACAACAGTGAGAGGCCCGCGTATCAGAAAAAAAAAAAAAAAAAAAAAAGAAGATTAGTCTAATCAAGATAGAAGATAAGAAACCAGAAAAGATGCAATTTTATATGATTACAAATAGTTGTAGATGCAAAAAAGGAACTGAGCAATAAAGATGATGAGAACTGAAACTGAGTCTACTGAACAAGCCAAGGTTAGGATTATTCACAAAAGTATTATTTCCAAGCTGCTAAGATAGCCTATTTTTGGCTCCTGGACGCTTGAGTAGTTTTGCTTTGCTTCTAGAAGTTTAGAGCTACAGTACATTTGGTACATTGCTATAGTAAATGGCCAAACTAGGGTTCCTAATTCAGGTATTTTTCTACTCCTTTTAAATTGTTTCTGCTTTATTTCCTTCTTCTGGTGGCAAAGGATAGAAGGCAAGAGGGAGGGAGGGAGGGAGGGAGAGAGTGAAGAAGAAAGGAAGGGAGGAAGGAAGGGAACACTGTTATAAGTGAGAATCTTGCTCTTTTGCACCCAACATTCTGATCACCTGTCGTCAGGCCCTGACTGGGAGACTAGATGTGATGTGGGCACTGAGCCAAACTGAGAGATACTTCTGTTCAAGGTCAAGGATGCCCCAGAATTATTATAATTTGAGAAAACTATGTCCTTGCCCTGAAAGCTGAAGTAGAAATAGTGGCCCTGCTACCACAGTTCTGCTTCCACAAAACCTGCTCTATGTCCCCAAACAAGATGGCAGAAGAGTTGGTAAAATCTGAGGGCCAGGATGAGGAGGGAAATAATTTTAGCAAAGGAAAAGAGGAGAACATTTATTGAGTGTTTATTACATGCTTATTATATGTTCTAAGTGTTTTCACGACCATTCTGTCATTAAATCCTCACAACCTTACGGGTCCACAGTCTTCTCTGAGCATCCCCCCAGCCTGCACCTCCCAGCCCAGAAAGGTTAGGGTCTAACGCCATGCTTCCCCATAAAGTTCCCTGCATCTCTAAACCCAAAAGGCAGAGGTAAGCCCCCCATATAGCTAGCCTGGTCATTTTACACACACCAATTCCCACATTTAATTAATGAAAAGCTGACCAGAAATTAGGCTGAAATTTTTGCCAGATCATAGGCTCAGAGCCATATGGCAATGAGAATAAAACCATAGGGCTACGCATTTTAATCCCAATCTTTTTTGCAATCTCCTGCTCATGCAATTTTTTAAGCCAGAAGATATAGCTTTGATGTCCCTGGCTCCCTACACATCTATGAGACACACCAGCATAGAGGTGAAACCTTGAGGGAACTTAGACCCAAAACATTTAACAATCGAACATATGGCTTTCCTGAAGCAGAGTGGCACTGCGACATGTGTCATTACAAACTTAACAGGCTCTAATCTGCTACAGCTGCTATAGAACAGCCTGTCTCTCTTGGCTTTTGACATCCTCTGTTCATGAATTAACTATTCAGGGGGATTTAGGTATGGAAACCTGACAGCTTCTGAAGTGAAAGAGGCTTCTTAAGGAAAACTAAAAAGCAGATGCTGGGCTGAGTACTCATTATATTTAGCTATTTTGTTGGTTAATATAACAGTCATTTCTTTATCAGTCATAGAAACATCAGCATATCTATACTGAAGGATCACAACTTTGTATATACAGTTTTGGGGGGAAATGATACTTTCTCGTCTGGGGAGGAATCTCCAGATATACAGCTAGGAAAAGCGTAGGTCCTCAGCAGTTATATGCTTCTCTCCACCACCACCATCACATCACTACCACCACCCCCTTCACCTCTCACCAAGGTCTGTTTTAGATGCTTTCGGGTGCTCCTGTAACAATGGCCTATCATAGTATTTTCACTCTGTTGTAACTCCCTCTTTACTTGCCACTACCCTTGCTAATATGGAAGGTCAGTGAAGACAGAAGTCACATTAATATTGCTGACCACTGTATTCCCAACACCTCTCACAGAACCTGACATATAACAGACCCTCCATGAGGATTTGTTGAATGGAAAATAAATTCCTTCTACTCTTACAGCAGATTTCTTCTTTCCTTTTGCACACTTTCCCCAGCCTTGGTGTGTGCTTCCTGGCCTCAGACTTTATTGTCCCCAGTTGGTACCTCACAAATGAATTTTGTCAAAATCCGTATTTGCTTCATACATGCGTTAACTGCAAAAGAAGCACACTTGCAATGCACGTGCAATAGAAGAGTGGGTTTGTTCATCACAGCCTGGGTGGAAGGAAGATTCCTCTGTCCTTGAGACCATAGAGAAACAGCAGTATTTTAGAATTAGCTAACATCTTAAAACATTATTGTTCCAAGGACTTTTTCCTCTGCCTAAATCACACTGCTAAATTCCTTCTCCATATGACTTTTTCTAAGTTTTATTTTATGATATAAAAGTAGCTACTGCTCATTGTTAGAAGAAAAAAGATACAAAAAGTGAAAACAAGAAGAATACTGAAACCTCCCCTGGTGCCAATGTCCACACGGGCACTATTAGCATGTTTCCCTCTGACTTTTTACTCTGTTCTTTCGCGGTACAGTTATATAATGTAATACCTGTCCCTTAAATATTGTGGGTTTTTCCTAGGATTCTGTCATCTTTTCCCTCTTTTCTCATTTTACATACTGTCCCTGTCTTCTCTATTTACTACCAAGGCTTCAGGTACCCTACTTGTTATTTAAACACACTCAGAGTTGAGTTGAACTGAACTGAATTGAATTGCCACTCTCCCCTCCTTCTCTTTAAGACCTAGCCAATGGAGTATGCACACAGAGATCACTGGCCAAATAAAACTTGCTGTTTACTATGGCATTAGCAAAGCAGAGCTCTAGTGAAAGCTAGAATGGGAAATACAGCTCAGGCTCAAGGTCATAGTGAGACCCACTGCTTCCCAGCCTTGAGACCTAAGACTCAGCTATGCCTGGAGTTAGTAAGCAATAACGGCCAGCACTGCACAGCAACCCCACATCCACTTACACATCTACTCACATGGATGAGAATCAGAGAGAGGCCTGCCTCATCAGCCCCAACACAGATGAACAGAGAGACAGCCACAGACAGAGCAAGCTCAACTTGAAAGCTTTTTTCTGAGCTTACCTGAGTTTGCAGTCCCCCACCTGACAACCAGTCTGACCCATGGGGGAAGATCAGAGAAAGGGAATAACCATACTTCACACAAGGGGAAAGTCCTTGACAATCTAACCTGCCAGCAGCAAGGATGCAGAAAGCAAATGAAAGAAGAGGACATGCCATTAATAACATTCACCACTAATACAGTGGCTCAGCCCACAGTTAAAATGCAGTCCATTAACTTCAAATTCTAAGCTACTGATGAACCTTTTCTCCCTCCCTTAGTGAGGAGTAAACAAAGGGATGTAAGAAGAGACAAAGCACCCTCCCTAGTACCTCCTCAAATAGTCCAATTATCTATGGGCTACAGCTACAGTAAACAGAGAACAGTGCTTCCCAAAATGCACCTGGCACATAGTAAATACTCCATAGATATTTCTTGACTAAATAAATAAATGACTCCTGCATCTGCATCTGCATCTCCAGTCCAGATCCTTGTCATGAACTCCAGACCTACATATAGCCATATGGCCTATAGCCATCCCATCTTAATAAATGGAACCATTATTCAAGTCATCATCTTTCAACTCTGCATAACTCTCTCTCTCCATTAAGCATGGATCACCTGAAAAAGAAATTAATTTTATTACCCAGTAGTTAGTCATATGCTCTCTCTCTCTCTCTCTCTCTCTCTCGTCCCCACTCCCTTTTCCTCTCTCTAGAGAGAGAATACTATCTAGTAGTCAGTCTCTCTCTCTCACTGTCTCTTTCACATTTCTAAGGACAAGCAGGCAAAAAGAAATTAGGCTTATTCAAAGGAATTTATCTATACTTTTGGTGTCCAAGAAACATTCCTTGAAGACAACAAAGGTTGAGCTCACTTCTTATTGCCTTCACTGTATTCCCTTACTTGATGGGTAATTTGCCTGCAAACTTTCCTCTTCATATCTTATGAATTACCTTTGTCAGATATTTAATTCAAGTATATAAAATTATCTTTTTTATGAAGACCCCAGCCAAAAGAAAACCTCCTTAGATGTTGTTTCTTACATACACTGCATTTCTTAAGCAAACTGAAATTACTCTGCAACTGTTTCTAGTATTAAACTGGTTAAAATCATCTCCCATTGCCTTATTATTCCACGTATTTTTTCTTGGCTTTAAAATGTTGGAAATCATCATTAACTACTGAATTATCAATCAAGAAAAAGCACTATTTTCTCTGTGATATGAAACTTTAAAAGGAATGTTAATAACTTTTTTTTATACAATATAAAAACATCTCATTTCCTCTACAAGTCCTCTGAAAATAGCCAAAACGTAAAGTATCAACATGAAAGACCCATATCAACACCAATATCTTCATCATACTTTATACACATATTTTTTTAATTTGCCAACCAGTGCTCATCTTAGCAAGAGTCTGGATAACTAAGTTCACTGGTCTGATTTTGCTAGAAGTGGCTCACAAATGTGTAGCATGACAAGGAATTCAAATAAAACAATTAGGTATGGTATCAAACAGTGCTTGAACTGAAAGAAAACAGGTATGAAACCAAGGCCTGACTGTAAAAATAAATTAACAAATGAAATGTGTAGAGAATGTAGAAACAAAATGTTGGCCCTACTATAAGACTACTGTGGAAGGGGACATAACATTCATGTATTTCTTCTTGATTATTAGAGAAGAATACGATTTCTGCCCAGGAAGGACCTCAGAATATTCCTCCACTGGCTCACAGCAATACTGCCCTGCATTTTATTTTAACTAGAATATTTGAATAACCAAAAATATTCCATCTATCTACATTATGGAAATTAATAATTTTTACTCTGTAAACTAGTTCTTGGCATTTTCAGGCATTATCCCTCTTTTTTTATTATCTGGCCTACATAAAACTATTAAAGTAATTCTTTTCAGGATTGGGTATTTTTTTCTGAAGAAAGTATTTGTAATGACTTCTTTTTAACTTATGAATTTATTCAAATTAAATATAGGCAGGCAGGGTCATCTCTGGAATATGAAATGCTTGAAAAGTTCATATTCTATGGAGTTAGAGATCTGTCTTCCAGTTGTGAATCTACCACTTCTCAGCTGGGTGACCTTGAGTAAATCCTGTTTTCTGACCTGCAATTTTTTCAGTTGCAAAATAGAGATGATGATAATATCTACCTCATAAAATTTTGGTGAAAATTTAATAAAATTATAAATGTAATGAGGCAAACACAGCTCCGAGCACATGTAGACATCCAATAAATGTTATTTTCAAAGAAAATACAGATGAATAATTTTACATCTTCAAATAAGGAATGCCTTTCCATGCTTAGTGCAAAGTCAGAAACTATGAATGAAAACATTGAAATTTTATTAGTTCATATTATTAATGTAAATATTAATTATGAAAACAATTATGTTTTATTTTCATAAAACATAAAGATTTTTTAATAACAAAAAGATTTCAATCAAGGCTATAAGAAAACACCTAGAGAAAAATGTTTGCAACATATGTACCAGGAAAAGGGTAAATATGCATAGTGCATCAAGTTCTTATAAATCAGCACAAAACAGAAAGAAAAATGGGTAAAGAATATGAATAGGCATCAAAAAAAATAGGGCCAATAAACATATGAACAGATGTTCAGCCTCACTGGTAATCAAAGAAAGGCAAATAAAACAACAGATTGGCTATAATTTAAAAGATGGGCAAAACCCAGTATTTGTGTTTAGGCAGTAGGCTTCTCTCATACATGTCTGGTAAGTATGTTGATTGACCGAATCTTTTTGAAGAGCTCTTTGGTGATATGTATCAAAATTTAAAGGACTATTCTTTGTTTTCGTTTTTTTTTTTTTTTTTTGGATATGCTATATAGGTATTTCCACAATCAGACCCAAAAAAGAAGCTATTTTCATTTTGTAAAATTAAAATACAGTTGACCTTTGAACAACGCAGGGGTTCGGGGCACTGACCCCAACACAGTCGAAAATCCATGTTTAACTTCACAGTCAGCCCTCTGTATCCACAGTTCCTTATCCATGCATTCAACCAACCACAGATTGTGTAGTACTGTAGTACACACTTATTGAAAAAAATCCACATATAAGTGAACCCGAGCATCTCAAACCCAAGTTGTTCAAGGGTCAACTTTCTTCCCTTCTTCTCAGGATTGTTATGAGAATGAAATTACATTCTCTTCTAAATAAGATGTCAGACAGTCTTACAGGGAGCGGTCATAGCAGTAATGACTACTGACATCCATGTAGTACCTCATGGATTGCAAACTACTGCCACTTATCTTAATTCTCACAACTGCTGGACGTAAAGATAGCTGAAACTACCACTGCTCCATTATGAATAGTTAGGAGCCTTGAGACACTTTTTATCCCCAAGTGGCATCAGGCATTGCCCCACAGACTGTCGAAAAGTGGAAAGGGGGCCAAAATTCTGGATCCTGGAACCACCTTCTCCACTGGCCACCTCCTAGGGGGTGCTCAACTGTCAGTAACTTAGTACCTGCACAGCATTTTCAGGCCCTTTTGCCTATGATTCCTTCGCCTACTGCAATAAATTACATAAAAGAGACTGCTTGCCATCTGTTGACTATTGAAGAGACTCTCTCTCCTCACGGTAAGTTTGTGACGTTAGTCTTTTTTTTTCAAGCTCCTTATCAGACCTGTCCATGGAATGTAAGAATTGCCCCTTCTCCCCATAAGGTCCAAATTTTACACTCTTATCTATGACCACATCAGAAATTGTGATGCACAAAACTATGATTGGGCGAACTGTCCTGTAGTGATCCCAGACCCCAAATTCATAAAACCTCTACCCCTGCCCCCACATTCCCTCACTCCCTTCACCCTCCCACCCCTGCCACCGTACCAACCCCCCAACCTCCCCCATCACACTTGTCAGGCCACCTTCCTATATTAGGTACCCAACATCATTATCCTCTCCCCCTCAAACAACATTTTTTAAGAAAGAATCAGAGAAAAAACTTCACAAGCCTTCTGAAACTCATTCGCCATAGGATAAATGATGCTAACTATAGCATTTCATAACCATGGAATCAAAAGGTAAAATAATAAGGTCACTTTAAGTAGGATTTCACAGTATTCAAATATTGGAAAAATATTAAGGCAAGAAGCTATTTTCTGACATCACATTAATAATGGTGATGCCAACGGCAATAAAGACGCAGACATAGAGAATGGACTTGAGGACACAGGGAGGGGGAAGGGTAAGCTGGGACGAAGTGAGAGAGTGGCATGGACATATATACACTACCAAATGTAAAATAGATAGCTAGTGGAAAGCAGCCGCATAGCACAGGGAGACCAGCTCAGTGCTTTGTGACCACCTAGAGGGGTGGGATAGGGAGGGTAAGAGGGAGATGCAAGAGGGAAGAGATATGGGGACATATGTATATGTATAGCTGATTCACTTTGTAATAAAGCAGGAACTAACACACCATTGTAAAGCAATTATACTCCAGTAAAGATGTTAAAAATAATGATAATAATGGTGGTGCTGATTAACGTATGTCCAGAGCACCTGGGCCCAGATTTAACCAGATGCAGGTACCTGAATACTGTTTATCAGTATGTCCTGAAGGTTAGGAAATTTTTCTGAAATACATTATAAACTTCTATGTGGGACCTTAAACCTCACTAGCAATTGTTTGACTGTTAAGGCTGATATGACCATTACATTTGCCTAGAATATTCTGGAAAGCCTTAAGAGACTTAGAATTTTTTTTAGAGGCTTAGAAAAGAATATGCCAGGTGGCCAAGATGGTGGAGTAGGAAGACCCTGAGCTCACCTCCTCCCACAAGCACACCAAAATTACAACTATTTCAGAGCAACTATCTATGAGAACAACCTGAAGATCAGCAGGAAATTTTTCTACAACTAAAATTTCTACAATTTGCAGGAAAATTTTCTACATATAAAGAAGGAACCACAGTAAGACTGGCAGGAGAGGCAGAGATGCAGTATAGTCAAGACTCGTACCCCTAGGTAAGTGACACACAAATGGGAAGATAATCACGATTGAAAATGTTCTCCCCAAGGAACGAGGGGTTTGAGCTCCACACTGGGGTCCCCAACCCAGAGGTCCTGCACCAGGAAGATAAGCCTCCAGAATGCCTGGCCCTGCATACATGAGAGCCACAAGAAACACAGACTCAGCTCTTAAAAGGCACATGCAAAATCTCACATGCTCTGAGTCCCAGCACAAAGACTGGGACTTTGAAAGGAGCCTGGTTCGGATCCACTTGCTGATCTTGGAGAGCCTCCCAGAGAGGCAGAAGGCAACTGTGACTCCTCTGGGGACGTAGACACTTGCAGCAGCCATTTGAGGGAGCTTATTCTACCATGAGGACACTGGTGCTGACAAGGGCCAATTTGGATTCTTCCCTCTAGCTTATTCATGCTGGAGGATTACCCATCCACCACTAGGCCAGCACCAGGTCTAGGACCCCTCAGGCCATGCAGCCAGCCATGCTGGAGAATGCCCAACCCACCAGTGGGCTGGCAGCCACAACATGAGGCAGGGCCGGCAGCCAACTGGGCTGGGGGTTAGCCCTGCCTACCAGTGCACCCAGAGTATTCAGCCCTGCCACAACAAAAGGGTTCATGAAGCCCACAAAGGGGACACCCCTAAAGCATAAAGCTCTGATGACTAGAGGGGAATGTGTTGCTGGGCCCCATAGGATGTTTTGTACACAGTGTCACCTCTCCAACAATGAGAAAATGTAACTGATCTACCTAACACATAGAAATAAAATAGAGAGACATAAAGAACAAAGTGATGGTTATCAGTGGTGAGAGAGAAGGGGAGAGGGGTAGGGATTAAGAGGTACAAACTATTATTATGTATAAAATAAACAAGCTATAAGGATAAACTGTACAGCACAGGGAATATAGCCAATATTTTATAATAACTAAAAAAATAAATAAAATAAATAAACAGAGAATTAGGCAAAATGAGGAGACAGAGATATATGTCTCAAAAGAAGAAACAAGATAAAATCGCAAAAGAACTAAGTAAGTGAAATGGAAATAAGCAATCTACCCAATAAAGAGTTCAAGGTGATGATCATAAATATGCTCAATGAACTCACAAGAATGGACGAACACAGTGAGAAATTTAACAAAGAATTACAAAATATAAAGAACAACTGAACAGTGATGAAGAATACAATAACTGAAATGAAAAATACACTAGAAGGAATCAACAATAGTCTAAATGAGGGAATTCCCTGGCAGTCCAGTGGTTATGACTCCATGCTTCCACTGCAGGGGGCCCGGGTTCACTCGCTAGTAAGGGAACTAAGATCCTGCAAGCCGTGTGGAAAAAAAAAAAAAAAAAATAGACTAAATGATACAGATAAACAGATCAGTGAACTAGAAGACATAGTAGTAGAAATCACCCAAGCTGAGCAGAAAGAAGAAAAAAAGAATCTTTCTAAATGAGGATAGTTTAAGATTTTAAGATCTACAAAAAAGATTTTTTTTTCTGGGACAATATCAAACATACTAATATTTACATTATAGTGGTCCCAGAAGAAAAGAGAGACAGAAATGGGCAGAGAACTAATTTAAAGATGATAGATAAAAACTTCCCTGACCTGGAAAAAGAAACAGACATCCAGGTCCAGGAAACACAGAGAGTCCCAAACAAGATCAATCCAAAGAGGCCCACACCAAGACATATTATAATTAAAATGGTGAAAATTAAAGATAAAAGAACCTCAAAAGCAGCAAGAGAAAAGTAACAAGTTCTTCACAAGGGAACTACCATTAGGCCATCAGCTGACTTTTTAGCAGAAATTTTGCAGGCCAGAAGGTAGTGGCACAATATACTCAAAGTAATGAAAGGAAAACAAACCTACAGCCAAGAATACTCCACCCAGCAAGGCTATCATTCAGATTTGAAGGAGAAATAATCTTACAGACAAGCAAAAGCTAAAAGAATTCAGCACCACTAAACTGGCTTTACAAGAAATGTTAAAGGGACTTCTCTAAGCAGAAAACAAATGACCACAACTACAATTATGAAAATTATGAAAGAAAAAAATCTCAATGGTAAAGGCAAATATATAGTAAAGACAGTAGATCAACCACTAATAAAGCTAGTAGGGAGGTTAAAAGACAAAAGTAGTAAACTCATCTATATCCATAATATCCACATACATTCATAAATATATATGTTCTTATATATGAACCTCATGGTAACCACAAACCAAAAACCTATGATAGATACAGACACACAACAGAGACAGGAATCCAAAAATAACACTAAAAATCATCATCAAATTACAAGAGAGCAAAAGAAGAAGAAAGGAACAAAGAACTACTACCAAAACAACCTGAAAACAATTAACAAAATAGCAATAAGTACATACTTATCAATAATTACTTTAAATGTAAATGGACTAAATGCTCCAATCAAAAGACACAGAGTGGCTGAATGGATAAAAAAACAAGGCCCATATGTGTAATGCCTACAAGAGTGTCACTTCAGATCTAAAGACAGGCACAGACTGAAAGTGAGAGGCTGGAAAAAAATATTCCATGCAAATGGAAATGAAAAGAAGGCTGGGGCACCAATATTTATATCAGACAAAATAGACTTTAAAACAAAGACTATAACAAGAGACAAAGAAATACACTACATAATGATCAAGGGATCAATCCAATAAGAAGTCATAACAATTATAAATACATATGCATCCAACATAGGGGCATCTAAATACATAAAGCAAATATTAACAGGAATAAGTGAGAAACTGACAGTAACACAATAATAGTAAAGGACTTTAACACCTCAGTGACATCAATGAACAGATAATCAACACAGAAACTCAATAAAGAAACACTGGCCTTAAATAACACATTAGATGAGATGGAAATATATATATGTATGTATATGTATACGTATGGAATGTGTACATACATTCCAGCCACAAGCAGCAGAATACACATTCTTTTCAAGTACACACGGGACATTCTCCAGAATATGCTAGGACACAAAACAATCCTCAGTAAATTTAAGAAAATTTAAATCATATCAAGCATCTTTTCTAACCACAAGGCTATGAAACTAGAAATCAACTACAAGAAAAACAGCAAAACACACACACACGTGGAGGCTAAACAATGTGCTACTAAACAAACAGTGGGTCACTGAAAAATTCAAGGGGAAATGAAAAAATAACTGGAGGGACTGCAGTGTCATTCACCCCACTTATGTACACAGCCCACCTGAGCTGAGGTGTTGGCAGCAGCCATTCTGCACTAGGAACTCCAGTCGGAGGAGCCGGAAGTGAGGCCTCTGCACATGGCCCTCTGTGAGCAAGTGAAACCCAACTAAGCAAAAGGAACAAAAAAGAAAAAAGGCCATCTCAAGCTGTGACTATTTTCAAGGCTACTGTTTTTCTCTGTGGAACACTGCCTTTGGGGCAAAACAAGAAAGAAGCAGATGACTCTAATGTGCAGTGCAGATGGAGAGCCACTGCAGGCCAGCTTCTCCAACTCTGAAGGCACTCCAGCTGTGTGGCTGATGGGGTCTTGGTGCTCCCACGCGATGACAGGCCTAAGCCTCTGAGGTGGGAGAGCTAAGTTCAGGACATTGGACCACCAGAGACCTCCTGGCTCCACGGAATATCAATCCGCAAGAGTATTCCCAGAGATCTCCGTCTCAACGCTAAGACCAACTCCACTCAACAACCAGCAAGCTCCAGTGCTGGAAACCTGATGCCAAACAACTAGCAAGAAGGGAACACAACCACACCCATCAGCGGAGAGGCTGCCTAAAATCATACTAACTTCACAGACACCCCAAAACACACCACAGGATGCGGTCCAGCCCACCAGAAAGAAAGGACCCAGCTCCGCCCACCAGGACGCAGGCACCAGTCCCCTCAACCAGGAAGCCTACACAGCCCACTGAACCAACCTTACCCACTGGGGGCAGACACAAAAAACAACGGGAACTACGAACCTGCAGCCTGCGAAAAAGAAACCCCAAACATGGTAAGTTAAACAAAATGAGAGGACACAGAAATATGCAGCAGATGGAGGAGCAAGGTAAAAACCCACCAGAACAAACAAGTGAAGAGGAAATAGGCAGTCTATCTGAAAAAGAATTCAGAGTAATGACAGTAAAGATGATCCAAAGTCGTGGAAATAGAATGGAGAAAATACAAGAAATGTTTAACAAGGACCTAGAAGAACTAAAGAGAAAACAAACAATAATGAACAACGCAATAAATGAAATTTAAAATTCTCTAGAAGGAATCAACAGCAGAATAACTGAGGCAGAAGAACGGATAAGTGATCTGGAAGATAAAATAGTGGAAATAACTACCACAGAGCAGAATAAAGAAAAAAGAATAAAAAGAATTGAGGACGGTCTCAGGGACCTCTGGGACAACATTAAACATCCCAACATTCGAATTATAGGGGTCCCAGAAGAAGAAGAGAAAAAGAAAAGGACTGAGAAAATATTTGAAGAGATTATATTTGAAAACTTCCCTAATATGGGAAAGGAAATACTCAAGTCCAGGAAGTGTAGAGAATCCCACACAGGATAAATCCAAGGAGAAACATGCCAAGACACATATTAATCAAGCTATCAAAAATTAAATACAAAGAAAAACAGTTAAAACCTGCAAGGGAAAAGCAACAAATAACATACAACGGAATCCCCATAAGATTAACAACTGATCGTTCAGCAGAAACTCTGCAAGCCAGAAGGGAGTGGCAGGACATATTTAAAGTGATGAAAGGGAAAAAACTGAAATGAAGATTACTCTACCTAGCAAGGATCTCATTCAGATTGGACAGACAAATTAAAACCTTTACAGACAAGCAAAAGTTAAGAGAATTCAGCACCACCAGAGCAGCTTTACAACAAATGCTAAAGGAACTTCTCTAGGCAGGAAACACAAGAAAAGGAAAACACCTAAAAAAACAAACCCAAAACAAGAAAATGGTAAAAGGAACATACACATCGATAATTACCTTAAATGTAAATGGATTAAACGCTCCACCCAAAAGACACAGACTGGCTGAATGGATACAAAAACAGGACCCCTATATATGCTGTCTACAAGAGACCCACTTCAGACCTAGGGACACATACAGACTGAAAGCCAGGGGATGGAAAAAGAAATTCCATGCAAATAGAAATCAAAAGAAAGCTGGAGTAGCAATTCTCATATCAGACAAAAGAGACTTTAAAATAAAGACTATTACAAGAGACAAAGGACACTACATAATGATCAACGGATCAATCCAAGAAGAAGACATAACAACTATAAATATTTATGCACCCAACATAAGAGCACCTCAATACATAAAGCAAATGTTAACAGCCATAAAAGGGGAAATCGACAGTAACACAACAATAGTAGGGGACATTAACACCCCACTTTCACCAATAGACAGATCAACCAAAATGAAAATAAGGAAACAAAAGTTTTAAATGATACACTAAACAAGATGGACTTAATTGATATTTATATGACATTCCATCCAAAAACAACAGACTACACTTCCTTCTCAAGGGCTCATGGAAAATTCTCCAGGACAGATGGTATCTTGGGTCAGAAATCAAGCCTTGGTAAATTTAAGACAATTGAAATCATATTAAGTATCTTTTCTGACCACAACACTATGAGACTAGATAGCAATTACAGGAAAAAACTTTAAAAATACAAACACATGGAGGCAAAACAGTATGCTACTAAATAACCAAGAGATCCCTGAAGGAATCAAAGAGGAAATCAAAAAATATGTAGAAACAAATGACAATGGGGCTTCCCTGGTGGTGCAGTGGTTGAGAGTCCACCTGCCGATGCAGGGGACACAGGTTCATGCCCCGGTCCGGGAAGATCCCACATGCCGCAGAGCGGCTGGGCCCATGAGCCATGGTCGCTGAACCTGCGTGTCCAGAGCCTGTGCTCCGCAACGAGAGAGGCCACAACAGTGAGAGGCTCACGTACCGCAAAAAAAAAAAAAAAGACAATGAAAACACGATGGCCCAAAACCTATGGGACGCAGCAAAAGCAGTTCCAAGAGAGAAGTATATAGCAATACAATCTTACCTCAGGAAACAAGAAAAATCTCAAATAAACAACTTAAACTTACAGCTAAAGCAATTAGAGAAAGAAGAAGAACAACAAAAAAAACCCAAAGTTAGCAGAAGGAAAGAAATCATAAACGTCAAATCAGAAATAAATGAAAAAGAAATGAAGGAAACAACAGCAAAGATCAATAAAACTAAAAGCTGGTTCTTTGAGAAGATAAAATTGATAAACCATTAGCCAGACTCATCAAGAAAAAAAGGGAGAAAACTCAAGTCTACAGCATAAGAAATGAAAAAGAAGGACTAACAACTGACACTACAGAAAAACAAAGGATCATGAGAGCTTACTACAAGTAACTATATGCCAATAAAACAGACAACCACAACCTGGAAGAAACGGACAAATTTTTAGAAAAGCACAACCTTCCGAGACTGAACCAGGAAGAAATAGAAAATATAATCAGGTCAATCACAAGCATTGAAATTGGGATTGTGATTAAAAATCTTCCAACAAACATAAGCCCAGGGCCAGGTGGCTTCACAGGCGAATTCTATCAAACATTTAGAGAAGTGCTAACACCTATTCTTCCCAAACTCTTCCAAAATATAGCAGAGGGAGGAACATTCCCAAAGTCATTCTATGAGGCCACCATCACCCTGATACCAAAACCAGACAGAGATGTCACAAAGAAAGAAAACTACAGCTCAATATCACTAATGAACATAAATGCAAAAATCCTCAACAAAATACTGGTAAACAGAATCCAACAGCACATTAAAAGGATCATACATCATGATCAAGTGGGGTTTATCCCAGGAAAGCAAGGATTCTTCAACATATGCAAATCAATCAATGTGACACACCATATTAACAAACTGAAGGATAAAAACCATATGATAATCTCAATAGATGCAGGAAAAGCTTTTGTCAAAATTCAACACCCATTTATGATAAAAACTCTCCAGAAAGTAGGCATAGAGGGAACCTACCTCAGCATAATAAAGGCCATATATAACAAACCCACAGCCAACATCATTCTCAATGGCGAAAAACTGAAACCACTTCCGCTAAGATCAGGAACAAGACAAGGTTGCCCACTCTCATCACTATTATTCAACACAGTTTTGAAAGTTTTAGCCACAGCAATCAGAGACAAAAAAGAAGTAAAAGGAATCCAAATCGGAAAAGAAGAAGTAAAACTGTCACTGTTTGAAGATGACATGATACTATACATAGAGAATCTTAGAGGTGCTACCAGAAAAACTAGAGGTAATCAATGAATTTGATAAAGTAGCAGGATACAAAATTAATGCACAGAAATCTGTTGCATTCCTATACACTAATGATGAGAAATCTGAAAGAGAAATTATGGAAACACTCCCATTTACCACTGCAACAAAAAGAATAAAATACCTAGGAATAAATCGACCTAGGGAGACAAAAGACCTGTGTGCAGAAAACTATAAGACACTGATGAAAGAAATTAAAGATGATACAAACAGACGGAGAGATTTACCGTGTTGTTAGATTGGAAGAATCAACATTGTGAAAATGACTATACTACCCAAAGCAATCTGCAGATTCAATGCAATCCCTATCAAACTACCAATGGCATTTTTCACAGAACTAGAACAAAAAATTTCACAATTTGTATGGAAATAGGAAAGACCCCAAATAGCCAAAGCAATCTTGAGAAAGAAAAATGGAGCTGGAGGAATTAGGCTCCCTGACTTCAGACTATACTACAAAGCTACAGTAATCAAGACAGTATGGTACTGGCACAAAAATAAAAATATACATCAATGGAACAGGATAGAAGGCCCAGGGATAAACCCACGCACATATTGTCATGGTCAGCCTATCTTTGATAAAGGAGGCAAGAGTATACAATGGAGAAAAGACAGCCTCTTCAATAAGTGGTGCTGGGAAAACTGGACAGCTACATGTAAAAGAATGAAATTAGAACACTTCCTAACACCATACACAAAAATAAACTCAAAATGTATTAAAGACCTAACTGTAAGGCCAGACACTATCAAACTCTTAGAGGAAAACATAGGCAGAACACTCCATGACATAGATCACAGCAAGATCCTTTTTGACCCAGCTCCTAGAGAAATGGAAAAAAAAACAAAAATAAATGAATGGGACCTAATGAAACTTAAAAGCTTTTGCACAGCAAAGGAAACCATAAACAAGACGAAAAGACAACCCTCAGAATGGGAGAAAATATTTGCAAACAAAGCAACTGATAAAGCATTAATCTCCAAAATATACAAGCAGCTTATGCAGCTCAATATCAAATAAAACAAACAACCCAATCCAAAAATGGGCAGAAGACCTAACACACATTTCTCCAAAGAAGATATACAGACTGCCAACACACACATGAAAGGATGCTCAACCACACAAATCATTAGAGAAATGCAAATCAAAACTACAATGAGGTATCACCTCACACCAGTCAGAATGGCCATCACCAAAAAATATACAAACAATAAATGCTGGAGAGGATGTGGAGAAAAAGGAACCCTGTTACACTGTTGGTGGAATGTAAATTGATACAGCCACTATGGAGGACAGTATGCAGGTTCCTTAAAAAACTAAAAATAGAATTACCATACGACCCAGCAATCCCACTACTGGGCACATACCCTGAGAAAACCATAATTCAAAAAGAGTCATGTACCACAATGTTCACTGCAGCACTATTTACAATAGCCAGGAGATGGAAGCAACCTAAGTGTCCATCGAAAGATGAATGGTTAAAGAAGATGTGGCACATATATACAATGGAATATTACTCAGCCATAAAAAGAAACAAAATTGAGTTATTTGTAGTGAGGTGGATGGACCTAGAGTCTGTCATACAGAGTGAAGTAAGTCAGAAAGAGAAAAAGAAACACCATATGCTAACACATGTATATGGAATCTAAAAAAAAAATGTTTCTGAAGAACCTAGGGGCAGGACAGGAATAAAGACACAGATGTAGAGAATGGACTTGAGGACATAGAGAGGGGGGTGGGTAAGCTGGGACGAAGTGAGAGAGTGGCACGGACAAATATACACTACCAAATGTAAAGTAGATAGCTAGTGGGAAGCATCCGCATAGCACAGGGAGATCAGCTTGTGCTTTGTGATCACCTAGAGGGATGGGGTAGGGAGGCTCGGAGGGAGAGGCAAGAGGGAGGGGATATGGGGATATATGTACATGTATAGCTGATTCACTTTGTTATACAGCAGCAACTAACACAACAATGTAAAGCAATTATACTCTAATAAAGATTTAAAAAAAAAAATACCTGGAGGCAAATGAAAATGGAAACACAATGATCCAAAATCTATGGGGTGCAGCAAAAGCAGCTCTAAGAGGGAAGTTTATAGCGATACGAGCCTATCTCAGGAAACAAGAAAAATACCAAATAAACAACAAAACCTTACACCTAAAGGAACTAGAAAAAGAAGAACAAACAAAACCCAAAATTAGTAGAGGAAAGAAAGAATACAGAAAATAGCAGAAATAAAACAAAGACTTAAAAAAATAGAAATGATCAGTGAAACTAAAAGCTGGTTCCTTAAAAAGATAAATAAAACTGATAAACATATAGCCAGACTCATTACAAAAAGAGAGGATCCAAAAAATATCAGGGGCTTCCCTGGTGGCGTAGTGGTTGAGAATCTGCCTGCTAATGCAGGGGACACAGGTTCGAGCCCTGGTCTGGGAGGTTCCCACATGCCGCGGAGCAACTAGGCCCGTGAGCCACAACTACTGAGCCTGTGTGTCTGGAGCCTGTGCTCCACAACAAGAGAGGCAGCTATAGTGAGAGGCCCGTGCACCGCGATGAAGAGTGGCCCCCGCTTGCCACAACTGGAGAAAGCCCTTGCACAGAAACGAAGACCCAACACAGCAAAAATAAATAAATAAATTTAAAACAAAAACAAAAAATAATATCAGAAATACAAAAAGGAGAAGTTACAACTGACACCACAGAAATAAAAAAAGATCATGAGAGATTATTATGAACAATTATATGTCAATACAGTGGACAACCTAGAAGAAATGGATATGTTTTTAGAAATGTACAATATCCCTAAACTAAATCAGGATGAAATAGAAAATATAAACAGATGAATTACTAGTAATGAAATTGAATCAGTAATTAAAAAGGAAAAAACTTCCCAAGAAACAACAGTCTAGAACCAGACAGCTGCACAGGTGAATTCTACCAAACATTTAAAGAACAGTTAACACCTATCCTTCTCAAACTATTCCAAAAAATTGAAGAGAAAGGAATGTTTCTGAACTCATTCGATGAGGCCAGCATCACCCTGATACCAAAACAAGACAAAGACACCACACAAAAAAGAAAACTACAGGCCTATATCACTGATGAACACAGAAGCAAAAATCCTTAACAAAATATTAGCAAACTGAATTCAGCAATACCTTAAAAGGATCATACCATGACCAACTGGGATTTATCCCACAGATGCAAGGATTTTTCAATATCCACAAATCAATCAATATGATATACCACATTAACAAATTAAAGAATAAAAATCACACGATAATCTCAATAGAAGCACAGAACGCTTCTGACAAAATTCAACATCCATTTATGATAAAAAACCTCTCAACAAAGTGGGTATAGAGGGAATATACCTCAACACAATAAAGACCATACAAGACAAACCTACATTCAACATCATACTCAATGTTAAAAAGCTAAAAGCATTTCCTCTAAGATCAGGAACAAGATAAGGATGCCCACTCTCACCACTTTTATTCAGCATAATATTGGAGTTCCTAGCCAACAGCAATCAGAAAAGAAAAAGAAATAAAAGGAATCCAAATTGGAAAGGAAGAAGTAAAACTGTCACTGTTTGCAGATGACATGATACTATATACATAGACTATCGTAAAGATACCACCCAAAAACTATTAGAATTAATAAATTAATTCAGTAAAGTTGCAGGATACAAAATTAAAATACAGAAAATGTTGCATTTCCATACACTAACAATAAACTATCTGAAAGAGAAATGGAGTTTACAACTCCATCCAAAAGAATAAAATACCTAATAATAAATCTAACCACGTAGGTAAAAGATCTTTACACTGAAAACTATAAGACACTGATAAAAATAATTGAAGATGACACAAACAAATGGAAAGATATACTGTGCTTATGCACTGGAAGAATTAATATTGTTAAAATGACCATACTACCCAAGGCAACGTACAGATCCAATGCAACCACTATCAAAATACCAATGGCATTTTTCACAGAACTAGAACAAATAACTCTAAAATTTGTATGGAAACACAAAAGACCACAAATAACCAAAACAATCTTGAGAAAGAAGAGAAAAACTGGAGGTATCGGGACTTCCCTGGTGGTCCAGTGGTTAAGACTACACACTTCCAGTGAAGTGGGGGGCATAGATTCAATCGCTGGTCAGGGAACTAAGATCCCACATGCCACATGGTGCAGTAAAAAAATAACCCAAAAAACAAACAAAAAAAAACGGAGGTATCATGATGCCTGACTTCAGACTATACTAAAAAGCTACAGTTATCAAAACAGTATGGGGACTTCCCTGGTGGTCCAGTGGTTGAGAATTCACCTTTCAGTGTGGGGGGTGTGGGTTTGATCCCTGGTTGGGGAGTTAAGATCCCACATGCCTCACAGCCAAAAAACCAAAACATAAAACAGAAGCAGTATTGTAACAAATTCAATAAAGACTTTAAAAAAATGATCCACATCAAAAAAATCATCTAAACAAACAAACAAAAATGGTATGAAACTGACATAAAACCAGACACATAGATCAATGGGACTGAATAGAGAGCCCAGAAATGAACCCACACTTATATGGACAATTAATCTACAACAAAGGAGGCAAGAACATACAATGGGTAAAAGACAGCTTCTTCAATAAGTGGTGTTGGGAAAACCGGACAGCTACATGCAAAAGAATCACACTGGACTACTTTCTCACAACATATACAAAAGTAAATTCAAAATTGACTAAAGACTTAAATGTAAGATCTGAAACCATAAAACTCCTAGAAGAAAATATAGGTAGTACGCTCTTTGACATGCATCTTCGTAATATTTTTTTGGACTGTCTCCTCAGGCAAGGGAAACAAAAACAAAAATAAACAAATGGGACTAGATCAAACGAAAAAGGTTTTGCACAGCAAAGGAAACTATCAACAAAATGAAAAGGCAACCTACTGAATGGGAGAAGATACTTGCAAATGACATATCTGATAAGAGGGTAATATCCAAAATACATGAAAAACTCAGAAAACTCAACATCAAAAAACAAACAACCCAATTAAAAATGGGTAGAAGACCTGAATGAGCACTTTTCCAAAGAAGACATACAGATGGCCAACAGGCACATGAAACGATTCTCAACACTGCTAATCATCAATGAAATGCAAATCAAAACCACAATGAGATATTACCTCACACCTCTCAGAATAATTATTATCAAAAAGACAACAAATTACAAGTGTTGGTGAGCATGTGGAGAAAAGGGAACCCTTGTGCATGTTGGTGGGAATGTAAGTTGGTACAGCCACTATGGAAAATTATATGGAGGTTTCTCAAAAAATTAAAAATGAAACTAGTATGTGATCCAGTAATTCCACTTCCAGGTATTTTTTCAAAAAACAAAAAACACTAATTTGAAAAGGTATATGCGTCCCTATGTTCACTGCAGCATTATTTACAATAGCCAAAATACGGAAGCAACTTAAGTTCCACTGATAGATGAACGGATAAAGAAGATGTGGTGTATATACATATACAATGGAATATTACTCAGCCATTAAAAAAATGAAATCTTGCTATTTGTAACAACATGGATGGAACTAGAGGGTATTATGCTAAGTGAAATAAGTCAGACAGAGGAAGGCAAATACCATTATTATTTCACTTACATGCGGAATTTAAAAAACAAAAGAAATGAGAAAACATAAAATTGAAACAGACTCATGGATACAGAGAACAAACTAGTGGTTGCCAGAGGGGATGGGAGCGGGGGGATGAGGGAAATAGGTGAGGGAGATTAAGAGGTACAAACATCCAGTTATAAAGTAAGTCACAAACATGTAATGTACAGCATAGGGAATGTTGTCAATAATCATATACTAACTTTGTACAGTGACAAATGGTAACTAGACTTTTTGTGGTGATCATTTTGTAATGTATAAAAGTACTGAATCACTAAGCTGTATACCTAAAACTAATATAATATTGTAAGTCAATTACACTGCAATAAAAAATAATAACTACAATATTAAAAAGGAATTTAAAACTGAAAATAATATGCTACAGTACAGAGGTAGCAATTTTTTGGCCTGAAATAAATCATAGCAACTACTATGAACTCTATTACAAAAGAAGTCTATTAATTAAATTATTTTCTAAATCAACAAAGGAAGGTCAAATCTACTATAGTCGAACAGCATGAGGTCATTAAGAATGACAATACAGATTTATATTTGAGGAGACAGAAAGCTGTTTATGACATTATTTTTTAACTAGGTTACAAAAGAGTATGACTAGTATAGCACCATTTTGTAAATGTACATAATAGGGTTTTATTTTTGAGAAGGAAGAATTAAACCAATGTATTTTCATTCTCAATAATCCATAGTTCCAAGTTATCCTATGGCTCCAATGTCAAGATCTCTGTTGGATGGCCTCAGAGAGGTTCTGCCATAGTGCAGAGAGGACACTAATTCCAACAGTAGGAATCTATCCTGAGGCTGCCCCTTCCAGAATTGGGTTAAAGAAAGAATAAGGGAAATAAGGTAGAGGATGCTGTTTGCCCAAGCATCCTTTCTCAGGGCTGATGGCTCAGAGTTGAGGAGGTAGGAGCCCATCTGGGACGTTAGGTGAAGAGAATGGCCTAAGGCAGAGTGAATTTTGCCCTGCTTCCCTTAAGCAACCCTGAATTGTCACTCGGTTTTTCTCTGTACTTAACAGGCATCACAAAGGAAGTAAACACACTGCTGGAAAATTTAAAAGATATATAGTCTGGGCTTCCCTGCTGGCTCAGTGGTTGAGAGTCTGCCTGCTGGTGCAGGGGACGTGGGTTCGTGGCCCGGTCCGGGAGGGTCCCACGTGCTGCGGAGCAGCTGGGCCCATGAGCCGTGGCCGCTAAGCCTGCACGTCCGGAGCCTGTACGTCCGGAGCCTGTGTTCCGCAATGGGATAGGCCACAATAGTGAGAGACCCGCATACCGCAAAAAAAAAAAAAAAAGATATATAGTCCCCATTGTATCCCCATATCATTCACACAAAAATAAACACAATTGTGTGTGAGGTTGGAGAAGGGGGCCCGGGGGGGCGGGGGGCAGGAATGATATCTCTTGCCTAGTAAGATGACAGAAGTAGGAGGTAGGTAAATAATGTGGCATGTGACTTAGAGCAGGCATTCTTCCATCCTGATCTGGCAGCAAACCTTTCTCCCTCATGATAAGTGCAGGCTCCATCCTGCTTTCAAGCCCGGGCCACTTTGGGCCACTAGAAACTGAACAGTTCTCCAAACTAGACAATAAACCAACTACTGCTTTCAATTACTCATTAAAAGTGCACTGTTAAGTAGAAAGAGTATGTTCAGTGACTGACCCAAAGAAGAATCTTCCCTAAGGAAATTCTGAATAGGATTTTCTAACAGCACAGCCAAAGAGAAGTTCTAGGCAAAGCAGGCTGTGATTAGCAAAAAAAAAAAGAGGAAAATCTCATGGTTTGGGTTTCAAAACTGTCTATGTGCCATTTAATACAATAACATATTGCCAAAAGCAGTCAGGCTATGGAAAGCATGACCTGTAATCATTAAAAACAGAGATTATGTCTTCTCCATTCTCAACAAATTTAAATTTAGGACAGATGACATGACTAGCCTCATCCCAGCCAAGTTAGAGAGGCTTTGTCTTTCCCCTCTCATTATTCCTAGAGTATGATTTTCTAGGAACTAAAATCTTTACAAATGTAATTGATCCAACCAATCAGAGTTGCCAACTGGTTCTGAGCCGAAGGCCATGTCCAGGGAGTTCCATAAACTTTGTGTAGTGCCAAATACATGATTCTGGTCTCTAAACTTTCACAGTATGCTCTGACAATGGCAAGACAAAGGGAAAATTTTTATTCTAGTTAAAGCAATTGTTCCATGGAGCCCGAGGCTTGTGGAAGAACAATGACTAGATGGAAAAACATAGATTCTGACTTCTTGGGTATGACATGGACCAAGGCACTATATGGGGCACAACAAACAGCTTTCAAGGCATTCTGCCTGCTGAGCAAATGGAACAAAGCTACAGAACCATGAAGCTGGGAGTCAAGGCTCATAAATTAATTCTGGTATCATATTTGATTCACTCCTGCCAAGTTCTGCTAAACATCACCATCCAATACCACATAAATGTTTGGAAATGCTTTAATTAATATGTCCTGTGACTATATATTTTCCCCTTTTTTTGGAAACGCCAAAAGAGCTTAGTCACCAATATTGTTGGAAAGGAACAAAAGTTGGAATGCTAAAACAGAAAATACTTCAAATATCATTGTGTGGCTGTTTAAGCCAAGCTTGGTCTTCTATGTTTTGTCCAAGTTAATATTAAATGCAGTTTCTTTTTTCTGAGCACATGGTCTAATGGGGAGGCAATCTTAAAAAGAAGTATTAATTGAGAACCATGGAGCGATGTAGTACCATGCCTACCTTGCAAAGTAAAAATAGGCAAATGAGATTTAGCACGTGCCTTTGTGAATGTGTGATTCCTATATTCAAGTTAAATGTATTTAGCATATACGATAGGACAAGAGAGCCATAATCCTTGACTTCACAGGGCACACAGAATAGTGGAAATGACTAATTAAACAAGCTATTACAAAGCACTGTTATATGTGTCATGCAAGAAGAAGACGGGGACAGTGTGGGAGCACAAATGGGCACCTAACAGGAGCTTAGAAAGTCAGGAAAGACTTCCTAGAAGAAGCTGAAGCCTGAACAATAAATAGCCTTTTTGAGATAAAACAGGAATACTCCCAGTTTTAGAGAAGATTACACTGATGAGGGTAGGTGTTTGTTTGTGGCTTGTTATTATTCATCCACCAATTCTGCAAATATTTATTGAATGCACACTGCATTTCAGGTATATAGTAAAAGACATTCCCTTCTTAATTTTATTATAATAGTAGTAATAGTAGTAGTATCGAAGATAACTATCTAATAAGTTATAGATGATGTGTTTATTAATTTTGTCTTTCATTCAACAAACACTAGGTTGAATGCCTAGGACAGATAGCTAACATTTCTCAGGTTGTTGATATAAAAGGAAGTCAAAATCAGGCAAAGCCTCTGCCTACATCTGAAGTCAGTTCAACTGGCTAGATATTTATTCATTGTACTTCAATCCTTTGTGCTATTGAAGCATGGTGATTTTAAAATACAGTTACGAAGTTCTGTCAGGGATCTATGATTCTACTCACTCCATTCATACAGAATACTAACTGTGTAACATAATATTAATAATTTTTGTGGGGTCTATATATAGTTTAGTCTATATATAGTTCATTCCCTACAGCCCCTTAATTAAGAGATAGATGTATTTGGCCTGAACAGTATTTTTAGAAATAGAAATTTCACATAATTTTCTCTTGATAACATTGGGTTTCTCTTGAAAGACTTGAAAATCTAGCAATATTTGCCTGTTTTCACAAGGCAACAAGTGGCTGGTGTTGAGAAGCAGCTACCCCTTTAAAATGCTAATGTGCCACAGCTGCAACCCCTCCCTATTGTCTTACACGTGGCCCACTTCTATCATTTACATGACTTGGCTGGTACCTCTGGGCAGGTAAGTTTGTGACCTATGTCCTACATCTATGCTACTCAAAATAAAGTCCACAGACAAGCAGAATCAGTGATACCTAGAAGTATGGGATAAATGTAAATTCTCAAGCCTTACTACAGACCTACTGAATCAGAATCTCTGAGAATGGGGTCCAGGAATCTGTGTCTTAACATAGTCTCTTATTCGTATTTATGTCCTATGTGAAACTCTATGTTAGCAGTTGCTTTTAGAATTTACTTAGCTACCAGAAAGCTCAGACACTAAGCTTGTGGATCTTTCCTAAGGTAACTGTATGGTCCACACACCTCTATTCTATTCCCCCTTATCACTCACTGCCCCCTTGCTTTTTACCTCCTGTTGAAACTTATTGTTTTCTGGGTACCAACATTCTGGGGTTTTTTAATATCGAAATTTTATTGATATTTGTTTCTTTTATTGTATATATTTCTTGAAAACAATCTGAAATCCATTATATAGTGAAATGAAGGTATAAATAGATAAACTGGTTCTGAAGTTTGACTGCCTTGGTTTAAATCTTTGCTCTTCCATGTACTGGCCATGTGACCATAGATGAATCACTTAATGATTCTGAGCTTTCATAATCTCTTAAGTGGGAGTAATATTTGTACTTCATAGGATAGGGCTGTTTTTGGGGTTAGATCATTCATGAAAAGCAAGTAGCATGCTGCCAGCAAGTAGCATATGTCAGCTGCATATAACAAAAACTCTATGCAGGAATTACCAAATAAGAATTTACTGTCCCTCAAAAAACATCAACTTGAGGTGGTCCAAGGCAACATCTCCACAGTGTCATTGGTTGTCCCAAGTTAGTTCTTTTTCTCTGCTCTGCCAGCCTCAGTGAGTGGGGCCCTCAACCTCATTGTCTCCCTGTGGCCTCAAGATGTAACTCTACCTCTATCCTCATCTGAACCTTCTGATCAAAACGCAGAACAAGGAAGTGACAAGAAGAAAGAGGAAGCAGCACTATTATGAAAGGAAAACTTTTCCAGAAATCACCCAAGACATCTACTTTCTTTTCCTTGGTCAGAGCTGTGTCACATCACCACTTCTAGCTGCAAGAATGCTAGTTTTTAGCAGGGCACATTAGGACTTTGTCAGGAAAATGGGAGAAAAGATATTGTGTCGAGGGACTTCCCTGGTGGCGCAGTGGTTGAGAATCCGCCTGTCAATGCAGAGGACATGGGTTTGATCCCTGGTCCAGGAAGATCCCACATGCCGCGGAGCAACTAAGCCCATGCGCCACAACTACTGAGCCTGCGCTCTAGAGCCCGCGAGCCACAACTACTGAGCCCGCTTGCTGCAACTACTGAAGCCCGCGCGCCTAGAGCCCGTGCTCCGCAACAAGAGAAGCCACCACAATGAAAAGCCTGTGCACCACAATGAAGAGTAGCCCCTGCTCGCCGCAACTAGAGAAAGCCTGCATGCAGCAGCAAAGACCCAATGCAGCCAAAAAAGAAAAAAAAAAGATATTGTGTTGATAACCAGCATTCTCTGTCATATAAAGGTTCAATATATGTTAATTATTTTATTTACAAACACACAAAACTAAGAGATCAATTATATACACCTGAAAAAGCTCTCCAGTTGAATGTTCCTATGCAGTCTTACATTGTTCAGGATACTTATAAAATCACCAGTAATAATAATAATAGCTACTGGGTATGTCCAGGCACTAGAATATTTTTATACATTATTACATTTAATCTTGACAATATTTTTATAGACAGCTATTCATACATATACCCATTATACTGATGTGGAAACCCATGTTTCAAAAAGATAATGACTTGCCCAAACTTAGATAGGCAGTAAACGGAATAGTCAGAATTTGGACTCAAGTCAGACTCAATTCAAAAACCTCTGTTCTAAATTCCTCTTTCTAAAGGTCATTTCTTTTCCTTCCAAAAAGAATATTTACTATTTCTTAACAAAGTAAGCCAGACCATCATTACCCCCTGAGCAGTTTTTTGCCCAAACATTTCTCTCCTAGGCAGAATACATTTCTCATTAAAATATGGTCCACAGTTCCTCCTCACTGCCTGAACAATGTTCCTGAATAGGTGTGGGTTTTTTCATGTTTCTTTTTCAGGCATTGAAACATACAGTCACCCCTTAGCTCTTAGCCTTAGCCAAATACCACGTCGCTCCTATTAGAGACACTGAAGCTCACAGAGATGCATTTTAATGCTATTTTTGCAGAAATATTGTAGATCTTTTTTCAACCCTCAGACCTAAGAAGAATGTGAGAAAATGGCATGTGGGAGGACAAGAGCCCCTTGCAGTTTATTTGAGAAGACAAATTGCTTTTTCACAGAAGATGAAAGATTACCAGAAAACAGCATTCACTGCTAAACACACTTCAATGTTAGGATGGTTACAAAGGAACTGGCATACCATTGGAAAAACAAATTCCAGAAGGACCACAGAGGGAGACAAGTGGGTACAGCCTGTCAACCTGTGCTATGATTTTCTCCTTGCTGTGAAAGCAATAACTAAGTCCTGAGCTATTCAGCTAGATCTTAGAGAACTGAGAAACATACATAGGCTTGAAAAAAGAAAAAGAGCTAGAGTTTCAACCTAGTTTTCCTCTCCCATAGCCAGTTTTCCCTTAAGGATCCTTACAAAGGACGGCTTATCCTTATAGTCAGCAAATGAGGCATTCAGGTCCAATAACATACTTCTAATGGGTAGCTCCTTAAAATAGAAGGATGATACTTTTGTGTGTCTCTCATAGAATGAAGTTAGAATAATGAATTGTTTCCCCACAGAGACTCAGTTAATAACTCTAGATTATATTCCCCAAATAGAGGGTCTTCCTGAGTATTTAAACTGGGTAACAAAAGACCAGACTGACAATCTTACATATTTAAGTCTTCAGTTATTTTTCATTAGACTTCATGGAAGCTGCAGAAGATACTACAGATTGGTACACTCAACACCCACCTCAGGTTCTTTCTAGTATGCGCCTTCACGTGCTAAAAAGCTAATATCTACATCAGCCAGGTTCTCTTGTAGAAATTTACAAGATTCTCTTATAGAAATATATTTCAAAGATTTGAAATATATAACAAATTTTTTGGTACCAATTTTAAATACAATTTTATTTAAGGCATTGCATTTTCCACTTATAAAACAGTGCTTATGAAGTGCAATGTTATTTCCTTTCCCGGTGCATATTTTCCATATTCAAGTATCAAGAATGCCCTGTTATTTACTATAGCAGCTGAAATTTAAAACTGCCATGGAATTTGCTACAAATTTGGGTCCTGCAATGTTCTGTGTTGAACACTGCTAAATCTATGCTCAGGTTGGCTTATTCAACCTCTTCAATGGTGGGCCTAGAGGAGGCATCACCAGATGGAGAAGCTCCACCACCAAGGAAACCCCCAGGCATTCCTCCTAGCATGCCTCCTGCACTCTGGTACAGCTTGGTAATGATGGGGTTGCAGACTTTTTCCAGCTCTTTCTGCTGATGTTCAAATTCCTCCTTCTCTGCAGTCTAGTTCTTATCAAGCCAGCTGATGATTTCACACTTGTCAAGAATCTTCTATTTGTCCTTATTGTTGATCTTGCCTTGAAATTTTTCACCTTCAACAGTTGCTTTCATGTTGAATACATAGGATTCAAGCGAATTCTTGGAAGATACCTTGTCCTGCTTCTTGTAGAAGAAAATGTTACAACATTCTCTTGTAGAAATACCTTTTAGAGACTTGTAATGCATAACCAACGGTAGGTGGCAGCCCCAAAGGGAGATCAGAACTTTTGACAAGAAGAGGCATTTGGCTTTCCTGCAGTAACTGTGGCTGAGGTTCTACTCTCATGCCACTAATATCATAAATGTCAAGGAGCATGCAACAGCAACAGGAAAGTTTCCATAAAAACAATCCCAAGGTGGTTTAGAGTTTCTCTACACTTATGTTTTTCCTGATTGTACAGTATATCCAAACTTAGCTCCCTGGCCCTCCTACAAATTTGGCATGTTACATAATGCTCTAAAATTAATCACTTTCTGTATAAACAACTTAAAGTAGATTCTGTTGTCTGCAACTAATAATACTGGTCCATATGGGAATTTGTACCGGAAATGCTTACAAAAAGTGGATCCTTTAAGGAAATGGGAATTTAATGTTGGTTATTGTGTTAGCCTGCTTCGGATGCCATAATAAAATACCAAAAACTGGGTGTTTAAACAACAGATTTATGTTCTCCAAGTTCTAGAATTTGGAAGGTCCAAGATCAAGGTGCCAGCCAATTTGGTTCCTTGGTGAAGGCCCTCTTCCTGGCTTGCAGAGAGCTTCTGTCTCACTGTGTCCTCACATGGCAGAGAGAGAGAGACAGCAGGAGAGAAAGATCTGGTCCCTCTTCTTATAAGAACACTAATCCCATCATGGCAACTCCACCCTCATGACCTCATCTAAAACTAATTACGGTCCAAAAACCCCACCTCCAAATAACATCCACACTGGGATTAGGGCTTCAACACATGAGTTTTTTTGTTTGTTTGTTTGTTTGAGAGGGAGGGAGGGAGGGAATATAAACATTCAGTCCATATCAGTTATCTATTCTAATTAGGTGTGAAGTCAGTCAGTGCTGGTTAGCATTAGAGGTTGGAGCACTAATTATCTAATGAGTTTCCATGGAATTCAGGGTCAAATTGTCACTATGGTCCCCATGAATGAAGAAACTACTAAAGGCTTTCATGGGCCAGGTTACTGCTATGAAAAGCTATTCTGAAGAACATCGTGCATACAATGATCGTGTTGGAAGTAGGCTAGCTATTTCTAACTGTGCTGGAGAGCTTTAACAAAGAAAATGACATGCTTGGGCTTTTAAATTCTTGGCCAAAGGCACAGTCAGAGAAACATGACTTCCCTAATACGGACATTACCTCTTGCAGCTGCTGGGCAGATGTAGTCCAGAAACTGCAAGGTCTGATCCTATTGATTGCTAAATTATAATATAAGGTCAATTCCAACCTCACTCAAAAGTCTTATATGAGAGTTAGGGCACTAATTTGCAAAGAGTAAGACCTCAAAAATAGAAAGAGGGAAATGGGAGGAATTTGGAAGACTTCAAGTTACCCATTCTCTTAAACCCCACTGAGTCTCTCTTATCAGCAAAAGTAGCCTTTACTGCATAAGACTTCTGCTGCCCCACTTGAAGACTTTATCATGTTACTTTAAAAGGAGTTGTCTGAAGTCAGGGAGCATGATTCCTTCAGCTCCGACTTCTTTTTCAAGACTGTTTTGGCTATTCAGGGTCTTTTGTGTTTCCAAACAAATTTTAGAATTTTGTTCTCTGTACTACAAAGCTACAGTAATCAAAACAATATGGTACTGCCACAGAAACAGACATATAGATCAATGAAACAGAAGAGAAAACCCAGAAATAAACCCACACACTTATGATCAATCTACAGTTAATCAACAACAAAGGAGGCAAGAATATACAATGGAAAAAAGACAGTCTTTTCAAATAAGTGGTGCTGGGAAAACTGGACAGCCACACATAAAAGAAAGACAAATACCGTATGCTAACACATATACATGTAATTTAAGAACAAAAAATGTCATGAAGAACCTAGTGGTAAGACAGGAATAAAGACACAGACCTACTAGAGAATGGACTTCAGGATATGGGGAGGGGGAAGGGTAAGCTGTGACAAAGCAAGAGAGTGGCATGGACATATATACACTACCAAACGTAAAATAGATAGCTGGTGGGAAGCAGCCGCATAGCACAGGGAGATCAGCTCGGTGCTTTGTGACCACCTAGAGGGGTGGGATAGGGAGGGTGGGAGGGAGGGAGATGCAAGAGGGAAGAGATATGGGAACATATGTATATGTATAACTGATTCACTTTGTTATAAAGCAGAAACTAACACACCATTGTAAACCAATTATACTCCAATAAAGATGTAGAAAAAAAAAAAAGGAATTGACAGAAAAAAAAAAGAGAATGAAATTAGAAATTCTCTAACACCATGTACAAAAATAAACTCAAAATGGATTAAAGACCTAAAGTTCAAACCCATGTCATTCAAGGGTCAACTATACTTGTAGGGCAAAGAATTCTGCCAACTGACTCTTGGAGGGCTCACGCCAAGGAGTACTTCCCAGAACTTCTGCTGCCAGTATCCTTATCCCACGGTGAGCCACAGGAGACCCTCTAACACTAGCAGACATGTGTATGACATAATCTTCGTGCTCCAGCCTGGTGTCAGGCCTGAGGCTCTGAGGTGGGAGAGCCGAGTTCAGGACATTGGACCACCAGAGACCTCCTGGCCCCATCTAATATTAATCAGCAAGAGCTCTCCCAGAGATCTCCATCTCAACACTAAGACCCAGCTCCACCCAACGGCCAGCAAGCTCCAGTGCTGGACGCCCCATGCCAAACAACTAGCAAGACAGGAACACAACCCCACCCATTAGCAGAGAGGCTGCCTAAAATCATAATAAGCTCATAGACACCCCAAAACACACCACCGGACGCAGCCCTGCCCACCAGAGACACAAGATCCGGCCCCACCCACCAGAACACAGACACCAGTCCCCTCCACCATGAAGCCTACACAAGCCACTGAACCAACCTCACCACCCGGGAAGACAACAAAACCAATGCGAACTATGAACCTGCAGCCTGCGAAAAAGAGACCCCCAAAACAGTAAGTTAAACAAAATGAGAAGACAGAGAAATATGCCGCAGATGAAGAAGCAAGGTAAAAACCTACCAGACCAAACAAATGAAGAGGAAATAGGCTGTCTACCTGAAAAACAATTCAGAGTAATGATAGTAAAGATGATCCAAAATCTTGTAAATAGATAGGAGAAAATACAAGAAATGTTTAACAAGGACTTAGAAGAACTAAACAGCAAACAATGATGAACACCACAATAAATGAAATTAAAAGTTCTCTAGAAGGAATCAATAGCAGAATAACTGAGGCAGAAGAACGGATAAGTGACCTGGAAGATAAAATAGTGGAAATAACTACTGCAGAGCAGAAAAAAGAATGAAAAAAACTGAGGACAGTCTCAGAGACCTCTAGGATAACATTAAATGCACCAACATTACAATTATAGGGGACCCAGAAGAAGAAGAGAAAAAGAAAGGGTCTGAGAAAATATTTTAAGAGATTATTGTTTAAAAATTCCCTAATATGGGAAAGGAAATAGTCAATCAAGTCCAGGAAGCGCAAAGAGTCCCATATAGGCTAAATCCAAGGAGAAACATGCCAAGACATATATTAATCAAGCTATAAAAATTAGATACAAAGAACAAATATTAAAAGCAGCAAGGGAAAAGCAACAAATAACACACAAGGGACTCCTCATAGGTTAACAGCTGATCTTTCAGCAGAAACTCTGCAAGCCAGAAGGGAGTGGCAGGACATATTTAAAGTGATGAAAGGGAAAAACCTACAATGAAGTTTACTCTACCCAGCAAGGATCTCATTCAGATTCAACTGAGGAATTAAAACCTTTACAGACAAGAAAAAGTTAGAACTCAGCACCACCAAACCAGCTTTACAACAAATGCTAAAGGAACTTCTCTAGGCAGGAAACACAAGAGAAGGAAAAGACCTGCAAAAACAAACCCCAAACAATTAAGAAAATGGGAATAGGAACATACATATCGATAATTACCTTAAATGTAAATGGATTAAATGCTCCAACCAAAAGACACAGACTGGCTGAATGGATACAAAAACAGGACCCCTATATATGCTGTCTACAAGAGACCCACTTCAAACCTAGGGACACATACAGACTGAAAGTGAAGGGATGGAAAAAGATATTCCAGGCAAATGGAAATCAAAAGAAAGCTGGAGTAGCAACTCTCATATCAGACAAAAGAGTCTTTAAAATAAAGACTATTACAAGAGACAAAGAAGGACACTACATAATGATCAAGGGATCAATTCTAGAAGAAGATATAACAATTGTAAATATTTATGCACCGAGCATAGGAACACCTCAATACTTAAGGCAAATGCTAACAGCCATAAAAGGGGAAATTGACAGTAACACAATAATAGTAGGGAACTTTAACACCCCACTTTACCAATAGACAGATCATACAAAATGAAAATAAATAAGGAAACACAAGCTTTAAATGACACATTAAACAACATGGACTTGATTGATATTTATAGGACATTCCATCCAAAAACAACAGAATACACTTTCTTCTCGAGTGCTCATGGAACATTCTCCAGGATAGATCATATCTTGGGTCACAAATCAAGCCTTGGTAAATTTAAGATAATTGAAATCATATCAAGTATCCTTTCCAACCACAAGGCTATAAGACTAGATATCAATTACAGGATAGAACTGTAAAAGATACAAACACATGGAAGCTAAACAATATGCTACTAAATAACCAAGAGATCACTGAAGAAATCAAAGAGGAAATCAAAAAATACGTAGAAACAAATGATAAAGAAAACACGACACGCCAAAACCTATGGGATGCAACAAAAGCAGTTCTAAGATGGAAGTTTATAGCAATACAATCCTACCTCAAGAAACAAGAAAAATCTCAAATAAACAACCTAATCTTACACCTATAGCAATAAGAAAAAGAAGAATAAAAAAAAACCAAAGTTAGCAGAAGGAAAGAAATCATAAACATCAGAAATAAATGAAAAAGAAATAAAGGAAACAATAGCAAAGATCAATAAAACTAAAAGCTGCTTCTTTGAGAAGATAAACAAAATTGATAAACCATTAGCTAGACTCATAAAGAAAAAAGGGAGAAGACTCAAATCAACAAAATAAGAAATGAAAAAGGAGAACAACTGACACTGTAGAAATACAAACGATCATGAGAGCTTACTACAAGCAACTATATGCCAATAAAATGGACAACCTGGAAGAAATGGACAAATTCTTAGAAAAGCACAACCTTCTGAGACTGAACCAGGAAGAAATAGAAAATATAAACAGACCAATCACAGGCACTGAAACTGAAACTGTGAATAAAAATTTTCCAACAAACAAAAGCCCAGGACCAGGTGGCTTCACAGGCGAATTCTATCAAACATTTAGAGAAGAGCTAACACCTATCCTTCTCAGACTCTTCCAAAGTATAGCAGAGGGAGGAACACTCCCAAACTCATTCTACGAGGCCACCATCACCCTGATACCAAAGCCAGACAAAGATGTCACAAAAAGAGAAAACTACAGGCCAATATCATTGATGAACAAAGACGCAAAAATCCTCAACAAAATACTAGCAAACAGAATCCAACAGCACATTAAAAGGATCATACACCATGATCAAGTGGGGTTTATCCCAGGAATGCAAGGATTCTTCAATATATGTAAATCAATCAATGTGATATACCATATTAACAAATTAAAGGACAAAAGCCATATGATAATCTCAATAGATGCAGAAAAAGCTTCTGACAAAATTAAACACCCAATTATGATAAAAACTCTCCAGAAAATAAGCATAGAGGGAAACTACCTCAACATAATAAAGGCCATATATGACAAAACCACAGCCAACATCATTCTCAATGGTGAAAAACTGAAACCATTTCCTCTAAGATCAGGAACAAGACAAGGTTGCCCACTCTCACCGTTATTATTCAAAACAGTTTTGGAAGTTTTAGCCACAGCAGTCAGAGAAGAAAAAGAAATAAAAGGATTCCAAATTGGAAGAAAAGAAGTAAAACTGTCACTGTTTGCAGATGACATGTTACTATACACAGAGAATCCTAAAGATGCTACCAGAAAACTACTAGAGCTAATCAATGAATCTGGTAAAGTAGCAGGATACAAAATTAATGCACAGAAATCTGTTGCATTCCTATACACTAAAGACAAAAATCTGAAAGAGAAATTAAGGAAACACTCCCATTTACCATTGCAAAAAGAGTAAAATACCTAGGAATAAACCTACCTAGGGAGACAAAAGACCTGTATGCAGAAAACTATAAGACACTGATGAAAGAAATTAAAGATGACACAAACAGATGGAGAGGTATACCATGTCTCGGACTGGAAGAATCAACACTGTGAAAATGACTATACTACCCAAAGCAATCTAGAGATTCAATGCAATCTCTATCAAACTATCATTTGGCATTTTTCACAGAACTAGTACAAAAAATTTCACAATTGTATGGAAACACAAAAGACCCTGAATAGCCCAAGCAATCTTGGGAAAGAAAAACAGAGCTGGAGGAATCAGGCTGCCTAACTTCAGACTATACTATAAAGCTACATTAATCAAGACAGTATGGTACTGACACAAAAACAGAAATATAGATCAGTGGAACAGGATAGAAAGCCCAGAGATAAACCCACACACATATGGTCACCTTATCTTTGATAAAGGAGGCAAGAATATACAATGGAGAAAAGACAGCCTCTTCAATAAGTGGTGCTAGGAAAACTGGGCAGATATATGTATAAGAATGAAATTAGAACACTCCCTAACACCATACACAAAAATAAACTCAAAACGGATTAAAGACCTAAATGTAAGGCCAGACACTATAAAACTCTTAGAGGAAAACGTAGGCAGAACACTCTATGACATAAATCACAGCAAGATCCTTTTTGACCCACCTCCTAGAGAAACGGCAATAAAAACAAAAATAAACAAATGGAACCTAATGAAACTTAAAAGCTTTTGCACAGCAAAGGAAACCATAAACAAGACGAAAGGACAACCCTCAGAATGGGAGAAAATTTTTGCAAACGAAGTAATCAACAAAGAATTAATCTCCAAAATATACAAGCAGCTCATGCAGCTCAGTATGAAAAAACAAACAACCCAATCCAGAAATGGGCAGAAGACCTAACACACATTTCTCCAAAGAAGATATACAGACTGCCAACAAACATGAAAGGATGCTCAACATCACTAATCATTAGAGAAATGCAAATCAAAACTACAATGAGGTATCACCTCATACCAGTCAGAATGGCCATCATCAAAAAATCTACAAACAATAAATCCTGGAGAGGGTGTGGAGAAAAGGGAACCCTCTTGCACTGTTGGTGGGAATGTAATTTGATACAGCCACTATGGAGAACCGTATGGAGGTTCCTTAAAAAACTAAAAATAGAATTATCATATGACCCAGCAATCCCACTACTGGGCATATACCCTGAGAAAACCATAATTTAAAAAGAGTCATGTACCACAATGTTCATTGCAGCACTATTTACAACAGCCAGGACATGGAAGCAACCTAAGTGTCTATCAACAGATGAATGGATAAAGAAGATGTGGCACATATATACAATGGAATATTACTCAAGCATAAAAAGAAATGAAACTGAGTTATTTGTACTGAGGTGGATGGACCTAGAGTCTGTCATACGGAGTGAAGTAAGTCAGAAAGAGTAAAACAAATACCATATGCTAACACATAAATATGGAATCTAAAAAAAAAAATGGTTTTGATGAACCTAGGGGCAGCTAGGGGCAGGATAGGAATATGTAGGACGTCCCTGGTGGTGCAGTGGTTGAGAGTCTGCCTGCCGATGCAGGGGACGCGGGTTCATGCCCCGGTCCAGGGGGATTCCGCGTGCCGCAGAGCGTCTAGGCCTGTGAGCCATGGCCGCTGGGACTGCACGTCCGGAGCCTGTGCTCCGCAACGGGGAAGTCTGCGGCAGTGGGAGGCCCGTGTACCACAAAAAAAAAAAAGACGCAGATGTAGAGAATGGACCTGAAGACACAGGGAGGGGGAAGGATAAGCTGGGACAAAGTGAGAGAGTGGCATGGACATATATACACTACCAAATGTAAAATAGCTAGCTAGTGGGAAGCAGCTACATCGCACAGGGAGACCAGCTCAGTGCTCTATGACCACCTAGAGGGGTGAGATAGGGAGGGTGGGAGGGAGACGCAGAGGGAGGGGATATGGGGATATATGTATACATATAGCTGATTCACTTTGTCATACAGCAGAAATAACACAACACTGTAAAGCAATTATACTCCAATAAAGATGTTAAAAAAAAAAAGAGCCAAAAAAAAAAACCACAAGCAAAGAATTCTGCCAACTGGCCTGTATGAACCAACAAATTCAAAGATGCTTAAAACATCTATCATAAACCAGGATGTTTTGTGGTAATTGAAGCAAGTTTAAAAAGAAGGATCACAGTATAAGCTTTTTGGAATTTGGATAAAAAACATGAACTTTTTAGCAAATTACTATTTTCCTTCTAAAATAAAATTCCTGACTTGGTCCTGGACCCTGAGAACATGGATAATGAAACACAAAGTAACCATGAGATCTGAAATACATACGATGAATTGGGGTTATTGATCCACCAAGCCATAAACTTGAGTGTGCCCAGCATCACCTCATAATCAATGAAGTTTTATATTTAATATCAGGCTCAAGTATGTCATGAAAGCACAAATAAGTTGCATGAACATAAATTTTTATATAAATACTTCTTATATGCCTACTTCTCCTATACTGCCACATATATGACCTGGTGGGAAGCTGCCTTTCAGAAGTTTATCAAGGAGGGGGAAAAAAAAATATTAGCTTGACTCACAAATGGTCTTGTTCAATATACTGGCATCAGCCATAAATGGACTATCGCATAATCACAGCCTTAATCAGGCCTGGCCCTAAGGACAGCAGATGGAAAATGCCTACAGGACAAATGCCTGGGGACTCAGATCTACAATAATTCACAGAAGGTTGTGGCTAATGGTTTGTCTGGATGGTCATGGACTTAAATTAATGACTAGGTATCAGGAAATAAGTACATATATGATATTTTCAGAATGAACCAAGTATTATTACATATATATATAGCAATACTCATCCAAAATCCCCTCCTTATAGCGTTGAACAATAATTATGTGGACAAGATGACTTACTCTGTGGATGTCAGTTGGCATCTTTATCCAGACACTTTTCAATAGGCTCATTTATCAAGTAACAATAGTGGCAAGAATGGAAAGCATGCACTGGTATAACAACACCAAGGTTTATCTGGCTAATACCACTGATGACTATCCAAAATTCCAATCACAGAAACCAGCTGCTAGCACCATACCTCTGGGAGATCAGCCAGGCACCTGGTGGAGGGGAGGAAGTAATTTGTCTTCTCTGAAATAGACATTTATCCTGGATATGGATTTGCCTTCCCTGCCACCCATGCTTATGCCAACATCACCACCCTTGGACTCTCTCATTAAAGGAGACCACAAAATATTGCTTCTGACTAATGAATTCAATCTTATAGCAAAAGAACTAAAGCAATGGGTGCCACTCACAGGAGTCACTAATCTTATGATGTCCTCCATCACTCAAAAGCAATTGATTTTATTAAGTAGTGGAATTGCCTACTAAAGAGTCATAACATTAGCTGGGAGTTTGGGTTGCTCTTCTACAGTTTGTTCTAAACAAGTAAATAATATATGGCACTGTTTCATCCATAGCCAAAATATATGGGCTGCCATCATAATGTAACATAGACTGGGTGGCTTAAACAACAGAAATTTATTTTCTTGTAGTGCTGGAGGTTAGAAGTCTGAGATCAAGGTGTTGGCAGGGTTGGTTCCTTCTGAGGGCCATGAGAAAAGGATCTGTTCCAGATCTCTATCACTGACTTGTAGATGGCTGTTTTATCCCCGTGTCATCACATCATTTTCCTTCTATATGTGACTGTGTCCATATTTCCTTTTCTTATAAGGGCACCCATCATCTTGGATTAATGCACACCTTAATGAATTCATTTTAACTTGATTTCCTCTGTAAAGATCCTCTTTCCAAATACAGTCACATTCTGAGGTACTAGGGGTTAGGATTTCAACATATAAATGTTTGAGGGGACACAATTCAGCCCATAACAAGGGTTAGAGGGGTAAAAGTTTGAATGGAATTTCTCAACATTACCTCTAATAAACTCCTGACAAAATTTTTGTTTTCCATTCTTGTGTCTTTGGGCTCAGTTTGTGTAGCCATCTTAGCACCTAAGGGAAGGACAACTTTTGCTGGCAAATAGTTCCACTGATCAAGAAGGTAAGAATGCTACCTGATCATTTTGAGCTCCTCAGTCTCCACAATGTGTTGGAGAAAGGGCTGGGGGAATACTTTGTTGGTTGAGGTAACAGACCCTAATAATCAAAAGGGAGGAAGGATGTTTCTCTACAATGTAAACAAAGAAGCACATGTCTAGAAGCCAATGATTCCTTTGGATCCTCCTAGTACTGCCACGTTCAGTAGTAATAGTCAATGAGCAACTACAACAACTGCATAGAGACAGGACCACTGACGTGCAGACCCTTAAAAATGAAAGCATGGGTTATTCTGCCAGGGGTATTATACCCTCACTGAGGGTAAAAGAATGGGAAGTGAGAAAAAGAAATTGTTAATGTGTTGTAGAAATGATGACCATAGCATACACTCATATTGCTCAAATATGTTAACTAAGCTTTTCTTTTTAAAAAAATTTCCCTTTCCCCTTTTATTTCATATGTGGTGCATTCATGGTAATTACTTTGACAATTTAGTTATGGGATATCAAGACAGGATTACAATTAGCTAGAATAGGGGTCAGCAAACTTTTTCTGTAAAGACTCCAACAGTGAATATTTCAGGCTCTGCAAGTCATACTATATCAACAGCAATTACTCAACTCGGCTACTGGAGCACAAAAGCAGCCACAGACAATATTTAAACAAATGAGTATGGCTGTGTTCCAATAAAATTTTATTTACAAAAAAAAATGAGTGGTGGCTGAATTTAACCTGGAAGCTGTAGTTTGCCAAATCCTGAACTAAAGGATAAATGTACATCAAAATATTTGCATTAGGGACTTCCCTAGTGGTGCAGTGGTTAAGAATCCGCCTGCCAACGCGGGGGTGACAGTTTCGATCCCTGGTCAGGGAAGATCCCGCATGCTGCAGAGCAACTAAGCCCATGTGCCACAATTAATGAGCCTGCACTCTAGAGCCCACGAGCCACAACTACTGAGCCTGCGTGCCACAACTACTGAAGCCTGTGCACCTAGAGCCCGTGCTCCACAACAAGAGAAGCTACTGCAATGAGAAGCCCATGCACCGCAACGAACAGTAGCCCCCGCTCACCGCAACTAGAGAAAGCCCACACGCAGCAACAAAGACCGAATGCAGCCAAAAGATTAATTAGTTAATTAATTTTTAAAAAGGTATTAAAAAAGATATTTGCATTAAACTGGTGAGACTTTGATTCCCCCCTTTGGGAGGAGGGTAAGAAATAGTTGCATTACGTTTTTCAAGAAAGTGTTCTTGTTGCCTTTATTGTTTTGAAGTTTAATTATAGGTCTTTGTGGACCTAGCCGAAGAGGTAGACTGTGGAAGGTATTACAAACTTGCTCACTAAATTCCTAATGCCAACCCCTTTATCATGCTTTTCTGTATAACACAGGGTAGAAAGCTAACACTTCATTTCTATGAATCCCTTTTACCTGGGGCTTTACATGTGACCTAAGTTCTACCAAGAAGACACATTCATTCAAGATCTGGAGTAGAAATGAGTAAAGGTAAGTACACAGTACTCAAGAAGATTAGATATTCAGACAAGCACAGCAGCAGGGCTGTTTGGTTCTCTTAGGGCTAAAATGGTGAAGATTTTACTGTGTGGTCCCAGAATCACTGGAGTTGAGCAGAAAGCAGCAATGGAGGAAAACTGTACTAGAATCGTTTTTGGCAGGATCCGAGGTTTCTTTAGACTGCATTCTTTCCAACTGTTAGCATCCAAGGTTACTTTACTGCCTTCCAGGAAAGAAGAATACTAAAAAATAATAGTTATTGTATGAATCTCTCCTCTTCTGAATCAGAACTCTGTTTTAATAATTTTTTATTTCCCAGAAATTTGTATAATGACTAACACACAGTTGGCATATATTAAATTGTAGTGAATTGAAATTAGTGCCTCATTTTTTACTTTTTATTTTTTTGCGGTACGCAGGCCTCTCACTGTTGTGGCCTCTCCCGTTGCGGAGCACAGGCTCGGGACGTGCAGGCTCAGCGGCCATGGCTCATGGGCCCAGCCGCTCCGCGGCAGGTGGGATCTTCCCGGACCGGGGCACAAACCCGCGTCCCCTGCATCGGCCGGCGGACTCCCAACCACTGCGCCACCAGGGAAGCCCTAGTGCCTCATTATTATCCTAAATAGAAGGGATTCTTGCCTGAAGCATGGAGGGCTGAAGAACACTGTACTGGTATGCCAACTTTCTTCTCCCCATACCAACCAACTTCTGGGACTTTGGCAAGGGACACTAATGACACAAAAACTTTTGAAATAAGGCTCAAAAGTGGAAGGCACAGATTTTGTTAGGTTAAAACTCCACCTTTCACAAACAAAACAGATCTCTAGAGGTAGCAGTGGATATCCACACAACAGCACAGAGCCTGATACATAGTAGGCCCTCAGTAACTATTTCTTGAATGAATGAATGAATGAATGAATGAATGGATAGATGCATGAATGACTACCCTGTGCCAGGAATATTGCTAAACACTTTACCTTAATTATCTCATTCAATCCTCACAACAAACCTATGAGTTATATATGTCCCTATTTTTAATCCCCATTTTGCAAATAAGGAAGCTGAAGAGCAGAAATATAATAACTTGCCAAGGTTTACATATATAGTGAGTGACAGAGCTGAGATCAAAGTCTGGTAACTTTCCACTACACCATATTGCTATTACTATGTATTTCAATTAGCATCTTCAGATAGATTTTTATTACCCTTCACATGAAAGTGAAGAATAGGCACTTTAAGACAAGCAAACAATCACAAACATCATTTTATCACATGTGAAGGCTGCTACAGATGGATAAAAACACAGTATCAGGGTCAGACTTGAGACTGTTTTCACACTTTTATGATAGGAGGCAAAACCTGGGTATTGCAGAAAACAAACTTTGCACTGTTTGAGCTTTAGAAATAGCTCAATAAATCCTACTGTATACACTGAACTTCTATAACACCATAATTTAAAAGAGTGGTCATTTTAGGCTTTTGCAAAAAAAAAAAAAAAGTCACTAAATAAAAAGCTATAAATAGATGAGTGTTTTCCATAGAGTTTTGCTTTTCTGGGAAATTATCTTCACAAATTCCATCATCTCGATTACTTACTTATAAATTAACTTTTACTTATGAATATGTATATATTCAGACAGGATTTTATGTAAATGCATAAATGTAGGATGTTTTTGTTGTTTGACTTTTTCAAGCTTTTATCTTCCCTCTATACATACCAGCCCTTGTTCCCACCCCAAGGAAATTCACTTTTAAAACTTAGTCCATATCCTTTCATATATTATTTATGCTCACATAATTCTACTCAATCATATATATATTTATACATACACATCTATACATCATAATGACAAGTTTGGGGGGCATTGTTTTACAAGAGGAAGTGCACATTATTTATGCTTTTTTGCAAGCTGCTTTTCTTCCTCAGCTCCTCATGGAAATCCCTCCCAAGTCAACTGGGATTGCTCTAATTCATTCGTACATAGTGAAGTAAGTCAGAAAGAGAAAAACAAATACCATATGCTAACACATATATACGAAATCTAAAAAAAAAAAAAAAAATGGCTCTGAAGAACCTAGGGGCAGGATGGAATAAAGATGCAGACGTAGCGAATGGACTTGCGGACACGGGGAGGGGAAGAGGAAGAGAGAGTGGCACTGACATATATACACTACCAAATGTAAAATAGATAGCTAGTGGGAAGCAGCCGCATAGCACAGGGAGATCAGCTCAGTGCTCTGTGACCACCTAGAGGGGTGGGATAGGAAGGGTGGGAGGGAGACTTAAGAAGGAGGGGATATGGGGATATATGTATGCATACAGCTGATTCATTTTGTTATACAGAAGCAACTAACACAACATTGTAAAGCAGTTATACTCCAATAAAGATGTTTAAAAAATAATAATAGAAAAATAAAATTAAATGGCTGCATCGTATTCCACGGTCTGCACATATTGTATAATGTATTCAGTTCCACTCCTATTGATAAGAAATGTTCTTTTCCTACTGGCCACTAGAGAGCACCAGTGAAGCAGTGTCAAGTTCGGCAGTCTAGTTTGGGGTGGAGATTTGGGGAGAGACTTATTATTAAATTTGCCTCTTTATTCTCACTGTCCTGATCAAGGTTTTATTCATCCTCAGCTCAGGGAGGGAACCCAGAACTCTCTGGCTGTCTCCAAGTAGTATCTTACCATTCCACCCCAGGGGATGTAACAAATTCACCAGGATTCTTTTTCAGATTCCGTGCAGTTGTTCACAGGCCCAGAGCAAAAACACTGCAGAAATACTATAATCGGCATAACCAACAAAAATAGCCACTATCACTGTTGTCACTGCAATTACTACAATTTATGGAAAGCAAATAATTGGCAATAATCAGGCTAAGACCTTGACACATTATCTCACTTTATCTTCACAGCAATCCTATGAAGTAAGCACAACTGTTATCCCATTATACAGATGAAGGGTGGGTATAGAGATAACACACACACATCCAGACCCTTCAGAGAACCCAGGGATTTTCCTCATGCCTGTGTATTGAGTCTGTCACTGGGTGGCCCCTCCTGGATCTCTGTCTTCAACTGCTGGCACCAACCATCTCAAACCAAATCCAATCCAAATTACCTACAGTTTTCCAAAGACTGGAGCATTCCTTTGAATTTGCATTTGCTATTACTGCTGTCCTGTAAGCCTTCCTCAGCTTCGCAAGGGGCATCACCGGACCCCAGTCAACCCCTTATCTTCAATGCAAACTTCTCCTCCTAAAAAGGAGCCAGACTACATTTTGCCCTGTCTGGGGAGCTTCCCCAGGTAGACTTAAAAAGGCTCCTTGTACCTCAAGATAATGGAAAAAGTTACTTATCTAATTCCCCTTCTAGAAAGAAAGTTCTAAAGCCAAGTTTTACTGTTCTTAGTAACCCTGTGCCTGGCACATTGGCTGGCACGTAGCAGGTGTTCAGTATATGTTCATAAATGAATAAATGAATAAATGCATGATCTGTAAGGGTTCTCTCTTAAAAAACTAGAGTCAAGCCCAATTCTTAGCAGCATTAAATAAATAAATAAAAGCCAACAGACTTGGGTCACTTCCTTTCAGGGAGGATTTCTGTGACAAATCCATTTACCAAGCCAATCAGTATCAAATAAAGAGCCCCTGGCTTTTGTTCTGCAGCTGAGCTTGCAATGCTTCTTTGTCTGTGGATCTAGACAGTTAAAACTGAAGAAAGAAAGAGTGTGTCAAGCTATTCACATATGCCAAGGGTCTACTATTAGTTGCTGCTGAGAGATAAGGTGCAATTTTTATTAGAACAGAAGCACTTCAAGCTCCAGAATTACAAAGCAGTTGTTGGGAGTGGGGGGCAGAGAGAAAATTCATCTTTCATCAGAAAAATTTGTGGTCAAAGTGGGTATTATTTTTCTCTTAAGAACACATGCAGAAACTGGCTTGGTTGCTCTATTTCCTCTTGCAAAAGACTTACCAGTCCTCCTGGGGAAAGAAATGAAGACCTAACAATGTGAAAGTCACTGGGACCGCTATTAGAAATGTTCCTTTTCATCCTTTTCACCCAATTATTACATCTATTGACCAGTGGCAGTGCTCTTTGCTGCCCAATAATACAACCTTCTCTGGCAGCTCATTCTAATGAGAAACTGGGTTATTGCAGGATTCTTTATCCAGGAATACTGTTGGGAAGTTACAGTCTAAGTTGAACTTGCAGCCACAAATGCATACATTCAGAAGTATTACAAGGAGACGTTTAGAGTTTTTTGCATGTTTCAAGTCAAATCAAGTAGAAATACATATACAGTATTTTTCCTTTTTGTACCTCCAATTTTTAAATGCATTTTTAATATCACAGAATCAGAGATTTGGAATAGGAGCTCTAAACATTATCTGCCCCCCACACGCAAAACTCTACTCATCAATGGAAGCAAACCACCCACCCTTTCCTCAGGAATATCTCAAAGGGACATCATACACTGGTGCATCCTGCTATCTCTTGGCACAATTTGCTTCCTTGAGGCTCAAATACCATTGTCTTCATTTCCTCTATAGCTCAAGTAGGAGCTTATCTTTTCCACTGCTTTCATTTCCTCTTCTGCTCAAGTAGAAGCTTTGTTTTTTTCATCACCTCCAGAGTCACTGTGGGCTTTTAGACTGTAGAGAGAGCTGTCTATAGACAGGTCCCTTGTACACTTTGTGCTGTTTTATGTCTCTGTGTCTTTGTATATACTGTGCCATCTGCCTGGAAATCCTCTTTACTTATGATTCACCCTCTCCCACATTAAGCGCTCCTATTGAACTTGCAAGACCCAGGTCCTTTGTGAAGAGCCTCCTCGTATGCATGTTATGCCACTACCCAGTCTAGGATATTAATTACTAGTTCTAATGCTGAAAACTTGGCCTCTGTGCACCAGTGCTGAATCGAATCTCAGAGACAGAGTTTTGGGTGAAGTAGAAAAGAACAGCTTTTATTGCTTTGCCAGGCAAAGGGGGACACAGCAGGTTCCTGCCCTCAAAAACTGTGTGTCCCCAACCCAGGAGGATTTGGTGAGGAATTTTATAGCAGTGGTTCAAGGCCGGGATTGCTAAGAAGGATTAGGGTGTGTGAAGGGCTTGCACTCCTTTAATCTGGCTTCAGGCAGTCTCTTGAAGAGCTTCTCTGGTTCCTTTAATCTGAAATTAAGAATGCTAACATCTTCCATTTTGGGGGGGGTTTTAGCTCTGTAAAGAGTTCAAAGATACTGTTATGTGTATCCCTTGAGGCAGAACCAGGACCTGCCCCAAGGCTGCACTCTTGTTTCTTGGCTGCTCCTCTCTTGTCTCTGCATCCCCTCCCTTCCCTGATTAGCAACTGTTTGAACCTGCCCTTTTGGGACTCAGGGAAGGTCATGGAGGCTGGAATCTATTCCCTACAAATAAGAAACGAAGGACACAGAAGGGTTTCTGTGCCCAGGAGCCGCATAGGGTCCTGCTCAATTTCAGTTCCTGGGTGCTACCAACAGCTCTTCTAAAACTGTGCTATTCAAAATGTGGTCCTTAGACCAGTGGGAGTAGCATCACTTGGGAGATTATTAAAACCAAGCCTTCATAGGCCCCACTTCTGACCTACTGAATCATTATGTCTAGAGCTGGGCGCTGGGAACCTGGGTTTCGACAAGCTTGCTTAAATTTAAGAAGCACTATTCTTCAGTAGTTTAATATCAGATAAACTTTGGCAATTGTGGATTTAATATTCTTCATCGACCAGAAGAAGGTCCATGACATGGAATTATCATTTTACTGAACAAAACTGGAACAGAAGCCTGTGGAGGTCATTTAGCGAAAAGGAATCTATAAAAGCCCAGGCTCTACGTCTCGCTGAAATTGTTGCTCTTCACTCTCGATTACAAACATATTTCGGGGGTGGGGGGATTATATGGAAAATTTGGAAAGCCACAGATACCTCTCTTGAGAATTCCAAGGGGCAACACTTTTGCCCTTTTGACATTATATTGGGATTATTCCTTTGCACATTTGTATATTGGGATTATTCCTTTGCACATTTGTCTCATTTCAGCCATAAAGTCTAGATCCATCTCTCATTCATTTCAGAATGAATATGCACAGGCCCTGACACATATATAACATTTAAGACATTAATTCAAACAGTGAATGAATGAATGTCCTCATGAAGCATTTCTTTCTGAAACTTCACTGCCTATTTTGGAAAACACAGCCGCCAAACTCAGTTTTGGTTTGGTGGCTGCAAATAGTTTTGGCTTATGCTACTGTTTTTCAAACTGAGGTCCCTGGACTGACCAGCTGCATCAGCATATGGGATGTATATCCTGTGCAGATTACTAGACCCACCCTATAATACTGTATCTGAATCTCCAGTTTGTGGGATCTAAAATCCCAGGTGATTCTTTCGTAGACAAAGTTAGAGAACCAATGGATTATGTGGTTACCCTAACTTGTAGCACTCTAATATTGGTCACTAACCATGAAATAAGGAAAACACATCCCTAACCAGAAGGTTCATTATCTAAATTCAGCACAGGAGGAGTCCTAATGGGATAGGGAAGAAAGCAAAAATCCCACAGAGAAACTTCATTATGCAAAGATTCCAAACAGTCCCATGAGATCCACTGTATGTTTGGATTGAAATCCATACCTTTGTCAACAGTTGCTTTGGGAAGTGGGAAAAGAGTTTAAGAAGTTTCTTTTGCTAAACCACCTCTTACATAAAAAAAAAACAGTGAAATATACTCCCACGAATTCAAATCAAGGAAGGAAAACAAGTGGAGGAAGTAGGGGAATTGTTTAAAAAAAAAAGAAAGAAAAGAAAAAGAACTAAACATAGAGTTATATATTCTTCCCAAGCCCCCTTTCTCAAAAGAGTCTGATGCACAGGCCCAATAAATACCAATTTACCATGGTATGATTTCAAGGGGTTGAAAACTCGATACCTGCTCCCTGAGAGCTCTGGAGATGTATTTTCCTGTTCTGTAATTTGAGATAATACCTAAAACATAAATATCCTGAAAAATAATACACTGGCTTAAATTCAAAATAGAATATAGGAAGATAGTGGTGAGAGAGTATAGTTTTTTAATCTCCCTGAATCACCCCATAAAAACAGAGCCAAACCAAAAAGCCACAGACAATACCTATAAGTTAAGGAATAAATTATTCTCATGAACCCAAAATAGGAATAAGTGCGAACAAATCACAGACCCATATAGTATCAGCATCTATACAGGAAGAAGCCAAGGAAAGTAAGGAGGCATCTATTCTCATGAATGCAAAATAGGAATAAGTGCGACAAGTCACAGACCCATATAGTATCAGCATCTATACCGGAAGAAGCCAAGGAAAGTACAAAGGCATCTAACAGATCTGAGAACAAAATAACTCCAAAATTGCCAACATATATTGACTGGAAAGCATGGGTAGCCAATTTGAGGACTGCAGCTGAATTGGAAGGGGTGTTTGTAGGTAAGTGCGCTGGGATGGCAGTAAGAGTTTAAGAGGCTGGATTAATCTGAGACTTACAAACTGTGGAAATGAATTTGCCAAAGTGTTCTTCCAGAGCAAAGCTCTACACGAGGAAGAAACTACTGGGACTAGAACGTAAATTGACCAAGAGAGGGAAGAAAAGAGCAGGTCCAAAGAAAGTGGAGATGAGGAACAAAACCAGGAGGTATCCAAAAGTATGAGACCATGTTTTTGAACAAAAACAATAATTAACAGAAAGACAGAACTCCACAGCAATGGAGCTAGAAAAGTTATCCTAACTCATCCCTTCTTCCTAAAAGTTGAGGCAAACTAATCTCATGTAAAAAATAAGCGACAGAAAAGAATCATAGTTGAATTCTATACAATATTTTTATAAGAAATAGAAAATGAGGTGCAAGAAAACATCCCTATAGATGATTAAAGCACTCCAGAAAAGTGACCACAGAACAGATGAAAGCTGTAACTTAATATTTTTTAATGATAAATTATATGAAATAACTGCATAAATCAGAATTAGAAAAACTCAGAAATTCAGTGATAGAACTAAGGACAAAATAAGAAATTTTTTTAAAAAATCATTTCAAAATATAACATGAATCACATCACAAAAGATATCCAAATGGCCAATAATAATATGAAAAAAAGCTCAGTGTCACTCGTCATCAGAGAGGCAAATTTAAACCACGAGCTATCCCTACATACCCATTAGAATGCTTAAAATTGAAAAGACTGATAATACCAAGTTCTAGCAAGGATGTAGAGCAACTGGAACTCTTATACACTGCTGGTGGAAATATAAACTGTTACAGCTGCTTTAGAAAACTGTTTGACAATTTCTAATACAGGTAAAAATGCATCTGCCCTATGATCCAACAATTTGGATCCTAGACATTTTCTAAGATAAATGAATGCATATGTTCTCTCAAAGGTTGATATAAGAATGTTCATCACAGCTATAATTTATAACAGCCAAAATCTGGAAACAACACAATGTCTATCAACAGAAGAAAGAATAAATTATGGTACATATATATATGAACTGCTGATGTACACTACAATAGATATTCTATTGGATATTTTGGATATATTGGATTTTTTAATGCATTTCAAAAAACATTACCTTGAATGAAAGAAGTCAAACATGAGAATCATACTATTATGGTTCCATTGATTTGAAATTCAAGAACAGGCAAAAGCAATCTATGGCAATAGAAGTCAGAAAAATGGTTAGCTCTTTTTGGAAGTAATAATGGTTAGCTCTTTTTGGAAGTAAGGGTTTTTACTGCAAAGAAGCATGAGGAAACTTTCTGGAATGATAGGAATGTTCTATATCTTGATCTGATTGATAGTTACACAGGTGTAAACATATGTGAGTCAGGGGACCACAAGACCACTCTCAGTTCAATGATTTGCCAGGAGGACTCGGAGGACTCAGCATAAAGTTAGACTCATGCCTGTCACTTATCACAGAAAAAAAAGATGAAAAGTAAAAGCAGAGAAAAAGCACATGAAGCAAAGTTCAGAGTAAACCGGGAGCAAGCTTCTAAGAGTCCTCTCCCAGTAATGTCACACAGGATGTTCATTCCTGCAGCAATGAACTATGAAATTCATTTCATAGGCTATGTTGTCGCCCAGGAAAACCCATTAGAGATTCAGTGCCAGGGATTTTACTGGGAGCTAGTCAGAGAGGCAGCTTCTGCAGAGCATGTACCAAAACTTCAGACTCCCAGAAAAAAAGTCAAGTGTTCAGCATAAATCTTATTGTTTGCATACACACACAATGAACCATTCTCATCAGGGAAACAACACAAACCTTCCTGAAATTGAAGTTCCTAGATGCCAGATGAGGGCCAACCTTACAAGCAGGGCTTTCTAAGGATAGAATTCAGGCCTACTATGTTAACTCTTTACTGCACAATATGTAGGAAAAAAACGCCAAGCTGTACATTTAAGATTTTGGCGTTTTACTGCATGTAGATTATGTATCAATTTTCTTAATTTAAAAATATAGATAATATGAATGAGGGGTCCACAGATTCTCTTCTATGAGCAGGTTGTCATGAGTAGTTAAAGTAGTTAAAGTTAAACCACAGCAACTTTTGAGGCCTTCAAACAGGGTGAAGTAAAGAGGCACAACCTCCCCCAACTTGTTACAGCTCAACCCTCTACGGGGCATAATGAGTAGTTCCTGTTCCTGTTCTTAAGCTGCACAATGTTAACAGAAAGAACATGGACTTTAGCATCAGACCAAACTGGTTTTAAAATCTGTCTCCATCATTTGCTACCTGGGAGATAACAGTTAAGATAGTTCACTTCTCTGAGCTCCAGTCTCTTCATCAGCAAGATGACAATGTTCATATTTATCATGGAAACGTTTTAAGGATTAAATGAAATAGCACACGCAGCTAGCACTCAGAAAACATCAAGTTCCTTACAACAAGAGCTAAACCTCTAGAAGATATATATATATATATATATATATGAAAAATTATAAGAGAAAAATGTGTAAGAGCCATGAGGGTTGTTCAAAGGTTCAACATCTATAGGAGGCCAGATGGAGAAGTTCCTGATGGCCTGAAATAGAAATTTATGAAAAAGGCAAAATCTGAACTGGTGGTTAGATATTTGGTAGGATTTCGATATTCAGAGATGAAGAGCAGGGCATTTTAAGACCAAGGAAGGGTACATTCAAATTAGCAAGTTGGATTTGTCTTGGGCTTTTGCCATCTCAAAATTTGCTGAAAGAACTAGTATTTATTTTATTTACCTACATGACTTGCCATGACCAGGCCATTATGGGTATCAAATAATGCCATGCTGAATGGGGTGACACAGTGGGATCTTCCAGGCTGGATCTAAGGCAGATGCTACTTTTTGTCCCTTGACACACAGCAACATGCAGCCTGAGTATGACCTCAAGAAGGAACACTACTGAATCCACAAAGCAAAATGATGTCTTCTAGAGAAACATCAAATACATGCACAATTGTCCCTTTGTTTGTTACAGTCTGGTCAGACTCTACCTTTTTTTTTTTTTTTTTCATTTACTCAATAGATATTTATTGAATGTGTAGTCTGTGCTAGGCATTGTTACACCCCAAGGATGAAATATACGGGTCCCAGCCCCAAGAACTTCACAGACTGGTCAGAAAAGCTACATGCAAATGCATGGATTTCACTACAGAACAGTAGGAGCTTTAGGTGAGAGATGAACAAAGGACTTCAGGATCACACAGGATAAGACTGAGCCCTAGTTTGATGCATCTGGTTTCTACTTTGACAATATACTCACTGCTGACTGTTAAACTGAAGAATGTATATGATAAGCTAGCTCTTTTCCAAAACTGGGCAAATGAAAAAACACTGGGCTCTAGGTAAGGCCAGAGTGCCCTCTGCTGAAACAGAAAGCTGGAATTAGAAGACAAACTATTCTGAGTTGGTCTATGTAAAAACACTCTCCATACCATTTTATTTGAAGAAATGAATAAATACCTTCCTCTCCTAACAGTAATCCATCTTGAGCCTTGCTGGATTCTTATGTTTATTGAGTTGGGAGGCAATAAAAGAGAACCAAACAACATCAAACAGTTCTGAACATCCCAATGGCAAAAACGGACAGGCAAACAGGAATACAAAAACTTTCCAGGTTGACTGGTGGGTTATCAAAATCCAAGGTGTGTTAGCCTAAGGTGTTTTCACAGAATGACCACAACACTGGAGGCCCAACTCCTGGAAAGCTACCATGTGTTTTCATTCTCCCCACCCCAACACAAAAAGAAATGTTTACATGAATAAAAAGAAATTCAGCCAGGAAAGACATGAAGGAAAATTAACTTCAAATTACTAAGTGATAGAAGCCGATGTGAAAAGGCTACATACCATTTTACATTCTGAAAAAGGTAAAATCATGGAGACAGTAAAAAGGTCAGTGGTTGCCAGGGGTTGGGGGAGAGGGAGAGATGAATAGGTGGAACACAGAGAAATTTTAGGGCACTGAACACTACTTTGTGTGACATTATAATGATGGATACATTTGTCCAAACCCATAGAATGTACAACACCAATAGTGAACCCTAGTGTAAACTACAGACTCTGGGTGATAATGATGAGTCAGTGTAGGTTCACTGACTGTAACAAATGTACCACTCCAGTGCAGGATGTTGATAGTCAGGGAGGAGGCTACGTGGCAGTGGGCCTAGAGGTATGTACATGGGAACTCTGTGCTTTCTGCTAAATTTTGTTGTGAATATTGCTCTAAAAGAAAATCTATTAAAAAATTAATTCTGCCTAAATTCATTCTAAAGGCAGGTCTCAGAAGGCAAAAGAGGTAATCTGTCTTGCCGTATAAAGGGGCTGTAGACAGGGAGAGAGGATGTGTGTGTGTGATGGAATGTATGGTAGTATGAGCTTCGAAGCAACCCACCTTACTTCTTTCCTCTTGCCCAACCTCCCTACAAAGCAGCAAGTCCCAGAGATAATGACCATCATTACATGTGGTTTAAATTCCAACTCATTTAGTAGAAATGGAAGCATTCGCTCCAAAGTCGAAAGGATTATAATCTTAACTTTTATTTTTAACATACATCTCAAAACTGTAGAACTCAAACCAACATTCAGATTAAAATGTGACACCAAAAGAGACTTGTTTAAGGACCCACCTCCAACAACCTGGGAGTGCCTGGGAGACCCCAGTGATTGGCATGTGCTAAGTATACAACATCCATGTAACAGAAAAGAAGGGGCAATCCTGTGCCTTATAAAAGTAGAAGATCTACAATAAGTGACTCTTCAGCAAATGAGTTACCTTATAGCAGCAACAGGGGCTACTAAATGTCAATATCTTTCCTTTGGGTTGGATTATTTCGTCTGAAGTCCTTTTTCTACTCTAAATTAACGTGCTAAAGTGGATCTCATATTTTGAAACAGTGTGATTAATTACTCTTCAAAAATATCCCAGGAGGAGCTCTACAGTCATTTACTTAACTGGCTTTTAGAGTAAAGTAATTAACAGTTTTAGAAATTTTCGTAGCCTCTTTAATTATGTTGTGAGACTAAATATTTCGTCACTCCTGCATGATTAACATGCTAGAGCACATGAAAAGGTAAGGGGGTGGGGAGGTCTCTTTGGACAGGTGTTGAATACCTTACTTGCAATAAACATCTCCAGCCAGTCTGGATATCTGGTTGAGATTCTGTAGTGCTGAAAATCTAGAATTCAATTTGCTACATGTAATAGAAACTCCTTCCGTGAAAAAAAAAACAAAACAAATCAAACGAACAAAAAAAACCTCTTCTTTATTCAAAGTAATTTGCAATCTCTTAAAATCCACTCACACCCCCAACCCAGCACCTTGGGAAAAAAAAGTCTCCATAATGCCTGTTGTTGAAAACCCTAGGAATTTCTTGGCTTTGCAAAATGGTAACTTAATGCAGTTCAAGCAAGGTTATTCCAGTTCTTTCTCCCTCATTTCAATCCATTGATGAGCTCTGGCTTTATAATTAAAGTGATCCCTTACAACACTTCAGCTTCATTAGTCGATGCTGTCATCTATTCCATAGCCTGTGGATTCAACAATACGTATGAAGACGTGTTAAGAGGTGTGGGGAAGAAAGGCAGCAGGGAGTTTATCTGTGTTTACTGCATACAATGTTCTTCTTCCTGTGGAAAGGGGGTTTTGTGACTGTTCTTTTCATATAGTTCATTAGACTGCTTGCTCCACTGCAAATGACTGCTACCAATAAACACCCTTACTTTCATTTATGAGACCCAACCACCATTTCCGGAGATAAAGATGGCTTAGATTTCAGCACAATGTAAAACATATTCCAAGACATTTCTTGAATGGAGTCAGGATATTTAAAGAAAACCTAACAGACAGACCTTAGATAAGATGGCTCTTCCTCTTTTATTTTTTGCCATCCTCAAATGCAGGGCAAACACACCTCCAGAAATCAAGAAGGAGCCTTGACATAACGTCAGCCTCTTCTTCAATCTCAAGGGTGACAGGTTGCCCCACAGGATGAAAGGCTAGAAGCTGACATTTAGATCCTGATTGTGTCTTTCCCAATCCTTTCTAAACTTGGCCTATGGGCAGTTTCATTTGCAATATAAGCCAAAAAGTACTTCTCAGGATGATTTCCTCCTCCATTGAAACAGATCCCAAAAGGAAACGTTAACTCTGACTCTTCCCTCAATTATTCATATTCAGCATTTCATTTCCTACCATCACTAACACCCATCTCATTAAATGGGAACTGTCCTCAGTTACGGCTGTTACAAAAATTTTATGTTCCATTCTTTCATCTATTTCTCCTTATAACAACTTTTCTCTTTAGAGCTAAAATATCAGATTCAATCTATCAAAGCCCTTATTATTTTTTAAATAATTGAAACATGAATTAATTGCCTGTGAAAAACATGTTCAATCCAGAAAAACACAACCCTGTAATTGGAACCTTTTGCAATGGAAAGTCATATGGGAAATATACAATATGGGAACATTTCTCTAAGTCCGTACCAGATGAGCTTACTGTAGTCTTTAGCTTTAAAACAAAATGAAACCTTTACTCAGTCCTTGGCTGAGTAAAGGAGGACTTGTGGTGGTGGGCTTTGTATACATATTAGATTGGGAACATATGTTTTTAAGGAAAAGAACCCTGACACAGTGAAACCTTTTCACATGACAAAGGAAGGAAATCGATCTGAGTGTCTTGTCTGTAACGTGCCATTTGCTGTGATCAGTCTCTCATCCAACCCTGATCTCTGGTGTCCCTGTTTGTATTGGAGCCATTTCCTGAGTGATAGTACATTCCTGTTTGACACACCATGCCTGGGAAAAGGCAGTATCACTTACCCCCACCCAGCAAGCACAAGCTGTAAGACGTCATCAACCCTCTCTGTTTCCGTTGCTGGGCGTGGGTTATTCTGCAGGGTTTGCATCTTTCTCTATTTACTTCCTGCTCAGTTAAGGGAAAACTATAGAAGTGTCCAAAACTGGTTTCAAAATGAATTGACAAAGCTCAGAAAAGGAAGGTGAGAAGGAGGAGGAAATATATTTCAAGGTTCGAGATTTTATAATCAGAATTTTTAAGCCTATAGAATTTATCTCTTCCTTGCTACTCAAATATGATCCCTGGACCAGCAACATCAGAATCACATGGCTGCTTATTACAAATGCAAAACCTCAGACCCCACCGAAGACCTGCTAAACCAGAATCTGCCTTTTAACAAGATACTCAAGTAATTCATGTGCATGCTAAAGTTTGAGATGCATTGATCTAGTTCAACCCTTTTATTTACAGATAAAGAAACTGAGTCTCAAGTAAGCAGCTTGTGCCAAACCACACAAATGTACATCAGAGTGGCTAGGACTAAAACCTTAATATGAATGTTCTGTCTAGTCTATTTTCATTGTTTATGAAAAGAAGACATGCAGATCAAATGCCCAGGGATAACATTCCTTCAAACTGGTCATCATCTTTCAACCCACAGGCCAAACCAATTTCTCCTGACCCATCAGAGCCTCCTCACTTCTCTCCTCATCCATCTCAGATTCCACTACAATCCTTCTCCTGTAAACTCCTGGACCTCCCTAGGACCCTTGTCTCAAAGTACCCACCCTGAGTGAGTTCAACCACCCACTTGCCCCATTCCTGCACCCAAACAGCTGAGCAAAGCTAGAGAAAAATCATTCAGCTTTATAGATTGCTGTCACTTTACATTTATAATCAGCAACATCAACTGAGCCCTCAACAGTGCCCATTAATTATTTTTCTCTAGTAGTAGCTTTTCTATTTTATACCTTTTCAATTTCCTCAAACTCCCACACCCATTCTCAAGTGATGACTTGTCTCCAACTTCCCTGAGATAATAAAAGTAATTAGCTATCAAACCCCTCAACTTCCTATCACTGATTCTAAATATACATACCATCCTGCATCTACCTGCACCCACCTTCTCCTTTTTCCCCCTTTTACAATAAATCACCTACCTCCTAATAAAGGCCAGTTCCAAATGGGCTGTGAAACTCATTAACTCTCCTCTTCTCTGGAAGGGACCTTGATCCATAGATCATCTCCCTAAATATGCCACATGTACACATCCTTGCTTCTAAATCCACTTCATCTACATTCAGATATATTCTAGTACCTCTCTTGTTAAACAATAAGCAAACTAGCAAAGTTTTAGAGAAAACCTCTCTGGTTTCATGATATTTCAATTCTCACCTTCATAGTTAGCTTCTTGGGAGCGCATGTTCTCTACACATGTAGTATGCACTTTTTCATCTCCATTATTTTTCAGAATGACTTCATTTTCCATGATTTTTTTTTATGTGAGCAACAGGGGAAAAGAATGAAAGAATAAAGAAAAAATCACCAGAACTCTCACAACCCCAAAATAATCATCTCTTTTCTCTTTATAACATTTTTTCTATTACTATATACCAACAAGAGGGTGGATACATGGGGGAAAAGAATGTAAAATAGAATTGTATTCTAAATGCTGTTTTTTAAGTAAAATTTAATTGTTCTTGAATTTAACAGAAGAAATGTTTAGACTGAATGAACTTAAAAGACTGACTCTATACTTTGAACAATAAGGAAGTTATTAGCTTTTTATAATTCCCTTCACATTCTTAGTTTTATGAGTTATATTGTGGTTTTAATGTTGTCAAGATTTTTAATACTTAAAATTTCTTTTGTAATTATAATCCTCCAAGTGTTTACCCTTAGTTTTCTATTTAAATGTACTTGATCCTCAACACTGATCATTTTTACCATAGGTTTTCCATTCCTGAGTATATTCAACAAATATATTTGAGGCATCCAGACACTGGGGAGATACGACTGAAAAACAGGTAAGATTCTTACACTCATGGAGCTTACCTTCTAAAGGAGTAGAGAAAAAATAAAATACGTAAGAAAAAAGCCCAAGATAGTTTTCAGATTGTGTGTGATTGGTGCTATGTACATAAGGACACATGGTAAATAAGTGGGGAAAAGGCTATTTTAGCCAAGAAAGACCTCTCTTTAGATGTGACATGTGAGCTGAGTCCTTGAATGATTTAAAAAAGTCAGAAAAAAAGTCAGAAAACTTCTTTAAGGGGTAACATTCTGCATAGAAGGAACAGAAGATGCCTCAGGCAAAAATAAGTGTAGCATGTTTGAGTACCAGAAAGAAAGCCAATGTGGCTAGAGTTTACTGGAGATTAGGAGAGAACAGTATATGGCTGGAGAGGTAGACAGAGTCATTTCACACAGGGAATTTTAGGCCAACATATGAGACTGAGACTTCATTCAAAATATAATGTAAAGACTTTAGAAGGTATAAGCAAGAGGAGGAGAGAAGGACATGAACTAGTTTACATTTTTAGAAGACCAAATTTTGATTCCTGTGTACAGAATGAATTGAAAGAGATGGTGGAGTGAAGAAGTAGAAGTAGGAAGTCCAGTTAGGAGATTACTGTAGTAATCCAGGCAAGAGATGATGATGGCTTGGACTAGAGCAGTAACAGCGAAGACAAAGAAGAGTAGCAGATTTGGGATACACGTTACAAGCAGAGAAGAAGGGACTTCCTAGTGAGATGGAATTCGAGGTGGAGGAATGAGAAAACTGGAACCAAGGACAAATTCTAGTGTGTGTTTGGTTGGTTGGTTGGTTTTGTTTTACTCGAGCAACAAGTTAAAATTAGCGCCACTTATTTTTTTTTTTTAGTATCTTTATTGGAGTATAATTGCTTTACAATGGTGTGTTAGTTTCTGCTTTATAACAAAGTGAATCAGTTATACATATACATATGTCCCCATATCTCTTCCCTCTTGAGTCTCCCTCCCTCCCACCCTCCCTATCCCACCCCTCTAGGTGGTCACAAAGCACCGAGCTGATCTCCCTGTGCTATGCGGCTGCTTCCCACTAGCCATCTATTTACATTTGGTAGTGTCTATATGTCAAAATAGTGCCACTTATTGAGAGGGGGGAAAGGCTGGAGAAGTAATAGGTTGGATTGGGAACAGGAGTTTAGGAATGTCTCATTTGAGATATCTATTAGAAATCCAGTAGACAGAGCTATCGATATCTAGAGTTCAGTGGAGAGAGAAATTTAGGAATAGTCAACATATGGATGGAATTAATACCAAGGGGGAAATCACCTTGGGTAGAGAGTGGTCCTTAGTCCTCACTCTGCAACAAAACCACCTGAGATGCTTTAAGAAATACCTGTGCCCAGTTCCCTACCCCCAAATAAATCAGCACATGTGAGGATGGGATGTGGCATCAGTGTAGGTAGAGAAGTGGACCCAGGACCAAGCCTTTGAATACACTCACATCTGAAGTGGAAGGAGGAGAATCCAGTAAAGAAGACTGAGAGAGAGTAGCAGGGAGGGATGAGGAGAACTAGCAAAGCCCTAGAACAGAAAGTGTTTCACGAAGGATGGAGAGGCCACTCTGCTGCTGAGACACTGAGAAAGATAAGGACTGTGCAAATATGAAGGAGGAAGTCAAGTCACCATCTGTTTGCTTTTATCGGTCATGTAAAGAGAAAACATCAGCTAAGAGAGTGCAGAAAGAGAGGGATACTGAAGGTTGGAGGAGAGAAATTGTGTAAAGGTTATTTTGAAGAATCAGAGAGTGAAAAGAACACACAAGAAAAGCCAGGAAGTATCAAGTGCTCTTTTGAAAATTATGAGCACAAATTTATAGTGGGACTAGTCATTCCATTTGTATTAGTAATTCCAACACCATTCAAGTGCTCAAAGTAGAAGATAGTTGGGTTTAATCATGCAGGGTTTTTGTTTTGAGTTTTAATTTTTGTTTGTTTATTCGTTTTGCCAAATGAATATAATGAAGGGAGAAGAGGGGAAAGGGAAACTCCTGGTTTCCCAGGGGTTGACTGCAGCAACAGACCATAAAATCAAAGCTTTCAATATGTGAAATCTTTTGCTCTAAACCAAGCACCATCCATAACAGAAGGGCTGTCGTTCCAGTGGGAATTTGCCAAAAAACAAAATAAAAAGCATTATTCAGATTTTCAAGGAATGTGTTTTTAAGTAAATCTAATCTGGATAAAGAGGAAATAAGGCTAGACAGCTTGACGAATAATGAAAAGTGGTAGGATCAATGGACTGGGGATCCCAATGAGGTAGAATTCGTAGAGTGTGAACATGAGCATGAGGAGAGGACCAGTGGCAGTGAGACTCTTTGTTCTAATTGCTTTCAACTCTTGCATTTTTCCTCTGTGCTCACTATGACTTCCTCCAGCTTTTTCTCTGTGTAAATAATTTGATTTTCAGCTGTGTGTACTCTGTTCTTTGTTGTCTCTAATTTATGTATAAGTTTGGTAATGATGTTGTTTCGGTTCTTAATTTGTTCCCTTAGCTCTGAAATCTTCCGCACTTCAGGCTGTTGTTTTGTACCATTCTATCCTTGAATTCTTATTTCTTATAACCCTGTTCTTAATAAGGAATTCCTGTTCTTAATTCTTTTATGACCCATACCACTCATAGAAATATGGACTGAACTATTCATCTGTGTTTTGCCCAGTATGTTCCCACTTCCTTCCCTCCTTCACCCTCTTCTTTCCTTCCTTTTCTTCTAGTCTGCCTTTTCCTTCCATCCCCCCTCCCTTGCTCTTTCCTACTCTTCCTCCTTCCCCTTCCTTCCCTCCCTCCTCTCTTCCCCTTTCCTTCTTTCCCTATTATCAATCTAACATCATGGATTTTTTTTTTTTTTTTACACAAGCTTAAGGTAGACAACTCTAACCAAACCTCTCTTTGCTCTGACAGAACACAAGTCAATTCTTGGTGACACTATTTGCAGCTCATCTGAACCTGCATGGCTTTCTCCTCTGAGCTACAGGTTAAAGAGTGATTATTGTATTAGATTCGTTTTCTATAGTCTGTGGTGCAAGGGGAAGGGGGAAGCTCTGCTGGGGCTCTGGGCAATAGCCCAGAACTCACGGGCTATTGAGTGAGTTCTATTTCTTCAGAGATTCTCTTAATATCTGAAAATTCACATCACATAGTTGTGGGTGCTATTCCTCTAAAAATATTCCCATGGGTCAAGGGTGCCCAGAGTCTTCAGATTATTGCTCAATTTTTTTGAAGCCCTGGAAAATGTAAAGCTCTGGGAGCCTTTCTTTTCTCTACTGAAACCCTGTAATGATAGTTAAGGGTTTCTCTTGACTTTTTCCAAAGCTGCCTTTGCTACTAGCTTTGCTAGCCTACTGCTAGCTGCCTACATGCTAGAACCTTCTGATTTTCTTTGGCTACCAGGTTTTCACAGTTAGAGAGTGAGACTGTAACTATTTCCTTGTTTGACTGCTGGTGGTGAACTTATTGCTGGTTTCAACTATATTTGCTGTTTGAGAGACAGATTTTTGTGATCCTCTTTCACACTACGGTCTAACCAGGGAGCACCAAAAATGAAGTGTCTGTCTTCATAGAGCTCACATTCTAGTGGAGGGAGACAGACATTAAATAAATACGTAAACCGGAAAGTTTCCAAATATTTCAACAGAAATAAAATGCAGAGAAAATAGCACTCTTTAGAATCCTCTCACTAATTTTAACCTCTGTTACTCCCTGGATCTATACTTCATAGGGATCTAGCCCTACAAAGAGCACATTAAAGGCAGTTCCTTTGGCTGAATGCACTGAAGCTTTAAGTGAGGCTGCTCTTAAGTGAGTTGTGATGTAACATTTAATTGAAACTTTGTTATTTGGGATAATCAATGGGAGGAATGACAGGTCAGACACACTAAACCAGTTCTGTAAACCGGCTCTCCACAGGTGGAGGGAGCCCTCACTTACAGTGTTTGCAAATTCCTGTGATAAAAGTACTTAACACCATGCAATTTCAAACTACTAACAACTTAATAATCAGCTTGGAAAGTCCTGAATATTTAACAATGGGCTCTTGAGAGCCAATACAAAACAGGAAAAGGCACCTTTCAACCTGTGACCACGAGGGCTGCTGCTCCCCAACCCAAGCTCCAGTCCTTATTTTCCGAGTGGCCTTGAACAAGTTATTTAGTCTTGTTCAAAGTCTCCATACTTTCATCTTTATTAAAGGATCAATGATATTTAACTGATGGGAATTTGTGAAGGTTAAATCAGATAATGTTTAGTCCATAAAATCTTCCTAATTCATCAAGCACATACTCTACTGTGAGCTGAGCTCTGAACCAGACATTTTGAGAAGCCTCATAACAACTGAAGACAAGTTTCTGCACTCAGTCTCTATATAACTCAGTGGCAAGGGTGCATTCCCTTCTCTTGGGCCCTCTTTCTCATACACATAAATATCCAGTTTAAGCCTCCTGAATGTCCAGTGGTAGAAACTCAGCTTTTAGTGCTGACTTCCTTGGGGACTTTGGACAAGTTATTCTGGCTCTTGGCCCTACCACCTCCCCACGTGGAAGGGGAAGCTCATTCTCAGTACTCATACCCACAGACTCACAGAGAAACTTTCCATGGTAGGTGGTATTAAGTAAAAATGTTTACCTCCCTCCATAGCCTCTGGTCCATTATTATATGTGACCCTGTGAATCCTTTTCCTCAAAAACTCCCTAATAGGGAAATCTGCAAAAGGCAACCAAGAGGACAGGAGGGAAATGTGTCTTGGCTGTTGTGGCCCAACGGAGGACAAGCCCTGTCTGTGCATTACCTAGAGAGCCAAGCTCTGTCCCTCGAGGCAATAAACCTCCTTCCTGGAAGGCAGAAAGCACTAGGTTTGAATCCAGCAGATCTGGCTTTTAAAAAGGGCTTGGTTTTTCTCATCAGTAACCTGGGCATAATAATTATATAGACTTCATAGTGTTATATAAACATTAACTGAGAGCATGAATGTAAAATACTCAGTATAATACTGGGCGCCCCTAATGCTCATAAATGTTCGCTAAAATTATTATGATTAAGTGTAGCTTCTTATTATTAAGGATATCTTTCCAGTCTTTGAGAAGTTCTGCCTGTAACTTTCTTAAAACATGTGCCCTTAAGTAAATTTCAAACTTGCTGTTTCAGGACTTGTTTCACTATATTGCTACTTTTTAATTTACCCAAAAAAATATTCCGTGATCCTTTATGTCATTTTGCCTGATAGGAATTTTTCTGTCTTTCCTTTACATGTCAGTTTTTTGTTTGGTTGGTTGGTTTTTTTGCAGTACGCGGGCCTCTCACTGTCGTGGCCTCTCCCGTTGCAGAGAGGCTCAGCGACCTCTAGCAACCAGGGTGGCTTCTGGCACATTGTATCTGGTCCATCAATAAATGCATGTTCAACACAATTGAAGTCAAGGGCAGAAAGACGTTCAAATAAGAGGAAATAATCAACTCTATGAACTACTTCCAAGAAGCCAACTCAAAACATTATACTTACAAACAAGACATCAGTTGGCAAATTCTTGGCAAGAGAACTTAGTGGACTAAGAGGGGCAGCAACCAAACCACCATGGAAGTGGATTGAGACGGTAGCAAAAGGAAAAGTAGATCTCTCCTTCAAGAAGTTTGACAGTGAAGCATTATGTTACCTCATGTAATAGATGGTCAGGAAAGGATTTTCACCATAATGGCTCTTCACTTAGCAATAAAGTTTTCAAAAATGAATTGAAGTTGTTGAGGGAGGAGTAGACGTAGTGGAAATGAAAGGATCAAGGGGGATTTTTTTTTTAAGTTAGAAGATAGTTAAGCATAATTACATACCAAAAGGAAACAAAAACACATAGGAGAGAATAAAGACACAGGAGCCAGAGGCACCTATGATAAAGTGATATTCTGAGAAAGTAAAAGGAAAGGTCCAGAACACGGATGGATGAATTAAAGTAGAAGAAAGGCCGTTGTACTCACAGAAATTAAGGGGAATAGAAAGAATAAAGGCTTCAGATTCAGATCTGTGGGTCAGGAGAAAGACAGGGAGAAGCTCAGGGAGGAATGGCTACTGACCTCTTTTTCCCTGATTAAATGCTGGAAGGTATCATCTGCTGAGAGTTTCGGTGCTGCTGAGGAAGGCTGGATACTGGTGAAGGTTTGGGTAGTTATTGTGGACAAGCCAGAGGCTGCTAATTGGAAATGTGCAGAAACATTACTGGACATTTGTATGTAAAAGATACTGCCGGCTTGAAGCTGCTAACAGCTGACTACTACCTATGGGCTCCTGTTGCTGGAGCTCTTCATGTTTTCACAGCATCTATATGAATAAAAGAGTTGATTTTGGGGGATGGGGGGAATGGGGAAGAATCTTCTGTGTGTAACTGGTTTATAATAATTATGTATATGAGGGAAAGAACACTTTTTTCACATATTTTTTACCCATGTTCTATAACCTAAATAAAAATACATGACAGATTTTCTTTTTAAAATCCAAGTATCCAAATATCCAAGTACTTACCACCTATATTGAACAAAAGTTATTTTTGCCATATTTTCACCATTTGTTTTAAGAAATAAACATGACGTGGTGGTTACCAGGGGCTGGGGAGTGGGGGAAATGGGGAGATACTGATCAAAGGGTAAAAACTTCCAGTTATAAGATTAACAAGTTCTGGGGATCTAATATACAGCATGGTGATTATAGCTAATAATACTGTATTATACACTTGAAACTTGCTTAGAGAATAGATCTTAAATGGTTCCACCACAAAAAAAAAGGTAATTATGTGATAGGATGCAGGTGTTAGCTAATGCTAAGGTGGTAATCATTTTGCAAAATATAAGTCAAATCAACATATACATGTACACCTTAAACTTACACAACGTTATATGTCAACTATATCTCAATAAAGCTAAAAACGAAAGTAAGAAATATGACAGATATCATTGAAGACTCTTGTTACCTCTCACTTGCTCTCTCCCCAGAAATCACCAGATTCTTTGACTACCTTCCATGTTTTCATAATTTATCACCATGGCACGTTATGTATAAGTAATATTGATATTTACTTGATACCACGGTTTCTGGTAAAAAAAACATATGGAATACATATGGCACTGTTTTGAATGTTTTGTTTAAATAAGCGTCATCTTACTGTACATATTCACCAATTTGCTTTTTTCACTTTACTTTTTGTTTTTGAGATTTACCATGTTAATACATGTAACTGGAAAATTAGATTCAGCATTACAGTTTTAAGTTAATGTTAGAAGCACTAATTTATCTTACTTGAAAATAATCTTTTTGGGCTTCCCTGGTGGCGCAGTGGTTGAGAGTCCGCCTGCCGAAGCAGGGGACACGGGTTTGTGCCCCGGTCTGGGAAGATCCCACATGCCGCGGAGCGGCTAGGCCCGTGAACCATGGCCGCTGAGCCTGCGCGTCCGGAGCCTGTGCTCCGCAACGGGGGAGGCCACAACAGTGAGAGGCCTGTGTACCGCAAAAAAAAAAAAAAAAAAAAAAATCTTTTTGCAGGGAGGAAGGTTTTAATTACACTTTCCTAATTTAACTGAGCAGTTTTTATATACTGGTTGTATTAATTAAAACAAGAACAGAACGACTAACATAGTTTATTTCTTTCAGTAATAAACGTAATTCTCTATTACAAATATTTGAACAAATATAGTTTCTTAAACAGACATTGTCTCAAATTTACAAGTCAACAGTCTTTGGACAATAACTATTAAATAAATTTTTGCATATTATAGGAAAGTTCTTTGCCCTTTTAAGTAAACAGACTTATGTAGAGACAATTCTATGATAACAAAATACAAAAAAAGTGTAGATTAATTTTAAAATATGATTACTGGAATGTAAATATTATTCAGCCTTCTGTGTTATCACGCTAATCTTCACAAAGAATAATGGCTAACCCAGTGCTTTGGATTCTCAAAATCACTTACGTCAATACATTTCATTGAAGTTTCTTATTTATCACTGAAACATAGTTTCTACTGTAGTATTAACTGATGCTGATTCAAGGTATTTGGGGTTAATAATGTTGTATAATATAAAACATTAAAGAATCTGTAGGTAGAATTTATCTCTGCATAGTACCAATTAATTCTAATTCTTTGGAGTACTCCATTTTATGAAGATCCTACATTTTTATCACTCCCTAGTGAAAGAATTAGGTTATTTCCAGCTTTTCATTATCACAAGCAATGCTTCCAGAACATTTATGCACACACCTCTGTACACACATACATGCAAGAGTTCCTCTGGGTTCCTCGTAAGCAAAACTGCTGGGTCACAGAGAATGTGCATCTTTACTTTGATATAACATGAGGATTATATCCTTACTAAATATAGTCAAATTGTTCTCTAAGGATTGTTATCAATGCACTCTCTCACCACCTATGTGTGAGACTTCTGTCTTGTTTCTTCACTTTCCCCACTCACATTTAGAATTATGAGACTTTTAAGTTTTCACCTATCTGTTGGGTATGAATCCATGTCTTAATTTTGTATTTCCCTGGTTAGTGGTGAGACTAAGCACTTTTCACACGCTTACTTGGGCATACTGCTTTACTTTTTTGTGAATTGCCTTCATATCCGTTGCAAATGTTCTCAGGTTTTGTCTTTTTGTTTTAGATGTTTGCAAAAGTTCTTAATATAGTCTGGACATAAGCTCTTTTTCAGTTCTATGTGTTGCAAAGACTGTCTTTCTGTCTATGGGTTTAGTTCTACCATTTAAACTTTTGCTTACCAATCTCTTTTTCCTCCTTATTCTCTTATGTTTTCTCCTAGCCTGCCTTCTGTTGTACTGTAATTTTTTAACCTATGATTTTAAAGTTATACATAGTTTCTATTCTATTATCAGTCACCCTTAATTTTTTGATCTACAGAGTCAGCTACGATATTTTTCTAATCAAGTCTGGAGGACTGGTTCTAAAAGTGTGGACTCCAGGCCAGCAGCATAGGCATCCTCTGGTAATTATTAGAAATGCAAAATTCTCAGGTCTCACAGACCTAATGAATCAGAAACTCTGGGGATGGGACCTACAACCTGTGTGCACCAAGCGATTCTGATAGATGCCATAGTTTGAGAAACACTGGCCTAGAATTATTTAACATCTCTATCCACCTCCTAAACAACCAAAGTCTTCTTTTTCTACCCAATGAAAAGAC